>NW_026713141.1:0-35179 GCF_029784015.1 Lycium ferocissimum
GCCCTGACCCCCTTCCCCAAAAGGATGAACACCCTTGATCCCCGTCACTTATAAATACTCTTATCGGCCTTTTGATTTCCTCTTTTTCCCTGCCCTCACCCTTTCCCTAAAAGAGTCTTTCGCATTCCCCCCCCTTAAGACTCGTACCCTTTGGGCTCCAATTATGGTCTCTTTGTTTTCTCCTTTCTTTTTTTTCCCTTTTCCCAGTTTTTTCTTTCCTTAAGCTATCATTTTGATTATATAACCCCTTATTCCAAACTTTCCCTACGTAATCCTGATAAGCCTTCCTTATTCATTCTATAGCTCGCTTTTCCGTTTCACACTTGCCTTTATATTTCTAGCTAATATAGATCGCCACCGTAGTTTGGCCACCTTTCCACCTCGGCTTTACTTATTTTCACAACAATCCTCATTATACTCAGTGATATATCTTATTCGTACGAATCACATATTATAATACTATAACCCTTACCCTTCTCGGTCCACTTTATTCCTAATATCTCACAGTCGTCTTATCAACACATTCATATACGTCACAATTCTTTTCCTCCGTACTCTTGTCTTAATCATACTATTACTTCTTTTAGCTATAAGCTCGTCATAATTCATCCTCGCTTATCAATTCGGTCGTATCTTAATATAACTCTCTATCAAAGTTTGCCAACCTTTTTCTAAATCGTCTCTTAGTATCACAAGCCCTTTCATTCTCTTTTTTACCATATCGATATCGACCTCCTAATTATTATTATCCTCAATTCAGCAAGTAACTTCTTTCTCGATGTCACGATCACTCGTAAGCAATCCAAATCTTATCATTATTATTGGCACGACCTTTCAAGTCGTATTACAAACCTATATCTCATTCTTTCTTTATTTTCGGGAAAATTTCGGCGAGTTTTCCTCTTTATATTTCTTACTATCTCAAAACTTGCACGCCAGAAATACCAACAATGCCTCACGGAGACAACATACGTATATACGTATCATATCATATCACGGCCTCACGGGGCTCCCTAATATCAACAATTGCACGATTTTAAAATGATGAACATCACTCGTATGCCCATTTCAATCAAGACCCGTTATCTTTTCTTGATTACTTTCCTTTTTGCTCTTCAACTTGTATTTCAATCGTACTTCAATATCTCACCCAACACCCTGCCCTTCATACCTTTGCTTACCTCACAGATTTGTAACTTCTAACAACATCAATCGCTTTCTTCTATCGATGTCATTCTCCGTCGCAATCGAAGGTTAGTGCAAGTAATCTCATTTTCTATGACTTGGCTCTATGGAACGTCTAAGATGTGAAAGAAGAGTAAACACCCTAAATGCCCCGTAGCCTCACTTGTTTATAAATGGCGCGCTTCACACCACAAATGGGGACTCATCGGAACATCACTTTGCGTACAACCCCCTACCCCACATGGCTTGCTCACCAATTTGTCACACCCTACTCGATAGGGGCGTGATGGGCACCGACCCTTACTTAGGCCCGAGCGAACTCCGGGGCTCACTCTCGTTATACTCATAATCATGCTGGGCCCTTAAATCATGACGGAATGCATAAGGAAAGCTTTTCGAAGAACAATATGCTTTTCATCTTTCTCAACTCAAATATAATCTGTAACATATGAAACTTGTAACACAATGCATAATAATACATCGGCTTACATAGCCGCTTACAAAACTGACATCTTATATACACTATTATATCCCGTATTTAGTACATTATGACAATCCGAGTTGACCCCGATAAGTTAAGGACAAGACTATTCCGGGAGGCGAAGTAGAGATTTTTTTTTAACTACGATCTTGTTTTAAGACATAAGTTACTTGTGATTTAGTTGGCATGGAGTATTAAGGAAATTTGGGGTCAAAAGATAAATTTGGAAAGTAATTAGTTCATGAAAAACCAAAAAAAAAAGAAAAAGAAAAAAAAGGGGCATGTGGCCGGCCACATGGATGTGGTCCAAGGCCACATGGTAGTTTAATATATGCAAGAAAAGATGACTAAGTCATTACATATTCATCATCTTCACTATCTAGAAATTTCAAGAAAATTTGGAGAGGAAAATAAGGGGCCATTCGGCCATGGTATACCAAGAAAGAGCAAGGAGAAATTGATCAAAAAAAAATATTTCTTCAAGCATTTCAACTCATTAGAAGGTGAAGAACAATATGGAGTGGTTGTTGGAGTTGCAAGAACAAGAATTTATTCAAGAACAAACTCTAGATAAGTTGAAGAACCAAGTGAAGAAGGTAAGGTCCAATCTTCTTTTTCATGTGTTATGAATGGTTTGTGCATGCTATAGTATGTAGAAAATGAATGGAATTCATAAAAACATGCATGTTGGGGTGTAGCCGTGTGTAGGGGTGTTTGGCCGTTTAGGTGTGTGTGTGTAGGAGTGATGAATTAGTTGTATTTAGCATGTTTGTGTGTTGTTGTAGTGTGTAGAATTGGATGAAAATCATGAAATCTTAGATGTGGGTGTTGAACCGTGAGTGTAGGGTTGGCCGTGCATAGGCCATGTTGAGTAGAAGTGAAGCATTAATTTCATTTAGTATGTTTGGGATGTTGTGTTGTGGATTCTATAGTGCTAATGAAAGTTTAATGATTCAAATTGATGTTGATTAGGCTACGGGCTGATTTGGAAGTTAATGTGCTTTTAATGGAATTTTTATATTTATGCTGATGACATTGTTAATGTGTAGATTGTTAGTGTAGTTCATGAGTTTTGGAAGGAAGAAATGTGTTAGTGTTGTTTATGTTGAGTTGGGGAAATTTCGGGTAAGGTGGTGGTGTGGTTGGATTGTTGGAAATATTGTGTGAATTGTTTAAAGTGTTCTTGAATATCGTTTGAATGGTTTCGGATTAGTAATTGAATGTATGAGCATGAATATTGGTTTGAATGTAAGTGGTTGAATTGAATATAATGAATGTTGTTGAATTATGTAGTAAAGGGTTGCTAATGTTAGAATACGTTTAGAATTGATTATTGATGTTGCTAGTATGTTGTTGGTATGGTTGTTGATGAATTTGGCCGAGTTGAATTCTCGGGGTGTTGCATTTACAGGGGAAATGCTGCCCAAATTTCTGTAGAATTAAGTGTTAGTTTGGAATTGAACTCTTAAGTGCCTTTACCTAATGTTTGGCATTTAATGGCGTATTGTAGATCTTGGGAAGTCCACGACGTAAGTTTGGATTAGCTTGGAGAGCGAACGAGGTATGTAAAGCTCACCCTTTCTTTCTTTGGCATGTCTTAGACGTAAGGGAAATATCATACAAGCTTCGGGGTAACTCTATTCTTACGATCCGAGCGTGTGTACGACTTTTATTCACCTCTTGCTATTAACATTCTTAATGTAGTCATGTCATGATCCTTGCGTCCTTTGTATGATTGAATTTTAAATGTTACCTAAGAAATTTTGTTCTTAAAAGATTCTGAAACTACGAACGTTCGTAACTTTCACAAAAGGGCTCGGATCGCCTCGATATGCTCGTAGAAGGATTCCGTAGTGTATGATGTCTCTAACTTCCGTAGGTGGGCTCGAATCGGTTTGATACTTGTCCGTGGGCCCTCGAGACGTTCCTTTGAATAGTTTCAATGGGTTGCTGGAAAGGACCTAATATACTTACTGTTCCGATCCCCGAGTATGATCACTTAGTTATTCACCTAGTCTGAAATGAGGATTGTTATGCATATGATTCCGATACGTAGCTAAGATTTCTAAAGTCCGGTTTGCTATGTTCCGGGTAATGTCCGACAGGTATGTGCTATAACTATTGTCTCGATTTTCGAATGATAGTTCGTTTACTTTGTTTCATCGAGTCTTTGAAATGATTTATGTGCATATGGTTTCTCACTACTCTGCTCGTGCATGCCTCAATGCATCTTTCACCGAGTCCCGGGCCGGGTACGTATTCGTGCACAGTTTCTTGCATTATTCACCGAGTCCCTCACTATAGGGCCGGGCGATATATATATATATATATATATATATATATATATATATATATATATATATATATATATATATATATATATATATATATATATATATATATATGATGATACTATGCATGATGATTATGTGATTTCATTCATCGAGTCCCTCACTGGAGGGCCGGGTATACTATATCTATATAATGATTTGATGATATGATATTGACACGCATGATACATGAATCAAAGGCAAGTTTTTGATTTTCTGATTACTATACTTATTTCGGTAAATTCCGGTTCGGTTATGGTTCTATTTATTGTATTCCATGCTTTACATGCTCAGTACATATTCCATACTGACCCCCTTTCTTCGGGGGCTGCGTTTCATGCCGCGCAGGTGCAGATACTTATTGAGGTGAGCCGTCAGCTTAGGATCCCTACTCAGCGGTTTTGGAGTGCTCCTTTGTTCCGGAGCCTACACTTTTGTACAGATTCTTTTGTTGTATTTATGTATATGCCTATTCAGGGGTACGGCGGGGCTCTGTCCCCGTCATATGATCTGTTATTACTCTTGGCACTCGTAGACATAAATGTGCGTTGTGGGTAGCTTGTTCGGTTATGTTTGTTCTATATATATCCGGTGGTATATATGATATATGTATATATGTGTGCGCGATGTCGTGCTTTTACGTACGTATAAGTTCTTATTATGTTTGCTATGATCCGATTATAGTTGATAGGTGGGTACGAGTGCTCGGCTCGGGCACTAGTCACGGCCTACGGGGCGGGTCGTGACAAAAAGTGGTATCGAGCGGTTCGTCCTCAGAATGTCTGCAGGCCGTGTCTAGTAGAGTCCTGTTTATCGGTGTGTCGTGCACCACATCTATAAACAGGAGGCTACAGGACATTTAGGATGTTATCTTTCCTTCTGATCTTAGATCGTGCGATAGAGCTGAATTGTTAGGATGATTCCTTTCTAACGCTTGCTATGTTTTCGACGATGCCTCCCGAAAGGCGGCGCTACCCGAAGGGCAAGTCGACGGCGGTTGGAGAGACCGGCCGGAGCCGGGAGAGTTACTAGGGCCCGTGCGCCGTCTTTGGAGGTTGTGCCCCCGACGGCGGGTTGCGCTACACCGCCGGTGTCGGAGGGACGGGAGAAGCCGCGGTTGCGGATCGGGCGGCTCCACCGCCAGCTCCCGCGGTCCCAGTACCCCAGTCTCCAGCTCCACAGCCAGGGGCGGAGGATCGGGCTATGCGAGATGCGGTCCAGTTATTGACGAGATTGGTGGCGGGCCAGGTTCATAGGCACGGAGTAGGGGATGATCATGCGTACAGACGTGATAGCCAGAGGGCCCGTGACTTTCTGACTTGTAATCCTCCAGAGTTCTTCGGGTCAAAGCCCGCGGAGGATCCCAGGAGTTTATTCGGCAGATGCGGCGTACGTTGCGATTGATTAAGGCTTCCGAGGCCCAGGTCTGTCGAGTTTGCGTCGTACCGGTTGTATGATGTGGCGCTAGCGAGTACGAGTCACGGGAGTTGTCGGGTGAGGTGCTCTCCGGCCCATGGGATGAGTTCACGAGAGGCCTTTCTTGGCCATTTTCTACCCCGAGAGACGAGACGAGCCGGGGTCTGATTTTTACATCGAGGCGGGGGCGGCGGAGAGTGTCCGGGAGTATAGCCTTGAGTTTGATTCTTTGGCTAGATATGCGCCTCATATTGTGGGCGACATGGCGACGAGCGCACCCGATGTATGTGATGGGGGTGGATGATTACACCGATCGATAGGCGTATGGCGATGGCTTCTCGGCCGGTATGGATATTGCACGGGTACGGGGCATATGCCCGGGTATGGAGGAGCGACATAGGCGTCGGCCCGCCGGAGACTACGACGGGGGCCAGCCAAGAGGGCCGGATCGTTTGGGTGATACGGGGGAGTCTCGGGCGGGCGGCCTCGGCGGCGGTATGGTAGATATCCTTCTCGGCCGGCCCAGAGTACACACCCCACGGTTCGCGGATAGGAGGCCGACTGGTATAGGGTATTCGGGGGGAGTCGAGCTCGAGCCGGGGCCGCAGGTGGACAGAGGTTCCGACCAGTCGAGGCCACCTTTGCCTCGTTGTTCTTGTTGTGGTAGGCCTCATTTTGGGGAATACCGTCTCGGCACTGGTGCTTGTTTTTCTTGTGGCCGTTAAGGCCATATTATGAGGAGTGTCCGTACGGGGATGGCCGGGTGGTGCGGCTCGGCCTACGGGGTCGGGTCTTTGGTTTGTCTTCTTCAGTAGCTATGCGCCCTACGGGGCAGGGTATGCCGGCACCAGCAGTTCGTGGTAGAGGCTGCGGCGGAGCTCCCAGTGCTAGCGGTCCTTCGAACCGTATCTATGCTTTGAGTAGACGAGCCCGGATCGGAGGCGACACCGAATGCGGATACGGGTATATGAACCTCTTATTTAATATTTTTATGTGTGTGTGTATTTACTGTATGAATGTTATTTAATAGCGGTAGGCGGAAATCCAAAGGTTGGTAACCAAGTAGAATATTAAGGATTAAAAAATTGGGCTAGAATAATAATGGTGAAGTCATGGGTGAAAAGTAAGAAATTTCTAGTTCGAGAGGTAAAATAATAATTGTGTTACGGAACGTTTCAAAATCTGTTAAGATACTTAATTTACCCAAATTATGTGGTGAAAGTCATGCGGTGAGTTGGACGCGATTATACTAGCGTTGGAGCATCGTATTTCATCGGAGTTCCAAGGTTAAGTGTGCTGGAGTGGGAGAAATTTTAGGATGGGTGACCCCCTGGGAAGTTTCTGAAAGTCTTACAAATTCAGACGTAAGAAGCTAATGGGAAGCTAGAATAGTCTAAGGGGAAATTAGAATATACAGACTAGGCGGAAATCTTAAGAGGTCGCGTAGGCCGGAGCGGACTAAATAGGGGAAAGAAAGGAGAGGCGCCATAGCTCTAGAATTAGGGTGAGTTTGAATGGCGTTTGGGGATATTTTGGAAGCAAGACAGTAGTAATTATGTCTATATAGGTATACACCTGATATCCCATACATGATTACATCAGTGGATATGTGCATTCCGGCAACAAAAGGCATTAATCGGACAGGGTAACGAAGCTCAGGGGAAAAGAAAAATAAATGGCACAAATGTTGTTTTCACTATATGATAAGTTTGGGAAGTACTAACACAATAATATTGGGAATGGAAGAAAGTGAGTAGATGAACGGCGAGAGAACCAGAATGTCGGAGTGAAACTGCCGCCTAACTGAGATTGGAAAATGCGGACGTAGGGCAGAATATAATCGGATAATAGCATAAGTACACCCCTAAAGGGGGGAAGCGGGTGCGAGAAATGCAAGTGTCAGATAGAGACAATTAACACAACAGATATGCGATACGGATATTCGGGCTACAGGTAAGATTCCTTGCCGAGACAAGTTAGAAAAATCCAGAAGCTGGGATGGTGATTGAGATAATGCTGGGAATTAATTGTAGCGATCCTAAATGATATAGCAGTGAAAGGTGGAAGCTTAAAGGGGGATGCGACAAGAGAATAGTGACAAGTGGTTTACGAAGTATGGTGAAAAGGTAACGCTGTTGTCTTGGACTAGAGGCTAACATGTGGGCAATAGGATTATTCGTTAATGGCACTGCGACCAATGAGTTACAAGGCGGAAAAATAGAAAACTTCCTATAGTTAGAGGTAAAACATCAAAGGAGTGAATAAAGGAAGGGAAAAGATTAGGACGGGATAAGTCGTAGCGAGTATTAGGACGAAGGAATATGTGGAGTAGAGTGAACCAGGAGAAGGAAAGCCGTGACTAAGATTGAGTATATATGTCATACGAGTGGTATAAGAGCAGCTATGTTACCATAAATATTTAGGCAATAGGGATGAGACCAAGTGAATATCTAATGAGAAAAGTTGGGATTCGGTAATAACAATACGGTGATAATAGTTTGGGTGCATTAAGGAATGATGTAGAGGTGATTTAAGTTAAATTACCGAGACAGAACTAATACGAAGGACAAACAGGACATGACTATGGTGGGGCTAAGGATCTATTCCGATACCAGTTCTAAAATAAGAGAGGCGGAGTCTAGTAAAATATAAGAATTAGTGAAGCCGCGCTAAGGCATCTTTTTGGGAAAATCTGGGCACCTCCGCTTATTCTTGTAGAGATTGCCATGTAATGTGTGACCGGGAAGTTGGGAGCAAGATCTGCGCGAAGGGACACTAGAAGAGTTTGAATTAAAGATAAAGAGATGACATGAGACAATGCGCCTAAAATGTTACAAGCTGAGTAACAGAGGGTGAATTTATGTGTCAAAACCCTTCAGAATTATATCAGCTAATGGTAATATATCAGTGGACGGCTATTAGCGACTCGGAGATGACGGAAAATCATATGACGACCAACGGCATCGACATTGAGAATCCTAGATCGGCGAGTGGGCATACTCGAAGATATCACTTCCGAAAGGTAAAATGAGAATTGACAAGAAGGAAAGATTTAACCTAAGATGTACTGGGTCCTATTATATTGTCCGTAAGGTAAGAAGGATATGTACCAAGTACGTGACTTTTGTTAAGGTACCGTGGTGAAACAATGGCGGAGAGGAGATGACTTGAGAGGCTGAAGAGGAGGTAAAGAAGAAATACGGTCGGTAGATGAGATTGCATACTATGGCAATGAAGGAAACCCCCCCGAGATCTTTATACAGCTTTATAAGACGAGTTGAACATTCGAGGACGAATGTTCTGAAGGGGGGAAAGATGTTATATCCCGTATTTCGTATATTACGACAATCCGAGTTGACCCCGATAAGTTAAGGACAAGACTATTCCGGGAGGCGAAGTAGAGATTTTTAACTACGATCTTGTTTTAAGACATAAGTTACTTGTGATTTAGTTGGCATGGAGTATTAAGGAAATTTGGGGTCAAAAGTTAAATTTGGAAAGTAATTAGTTCATGAAAAACAAAAAAAAGGGGCATGTGGCCGGCCACATGGATGTGGGCCAAGGCCACATGGAAGTTTAATATATGCAAGCAAAGATGACTAAGTCATCATATATTCATCATCTTCACTATCTAGAAATTTCAAGAAAATTTGGAGAGGAAAATAAGGGGCCATTCGGCCATGGTATACCAAGAAAGAGCAAGGAGAAATTGATCAAAAAAAATTATTTCTTCAAGCATTTCAACTCATTAGAAGGTGAAGAACAACATGGAGTGGTTGTTGGAGTAGCAAGAACAAGAATTTATTCAAGAACAAACTCTAGATAAGTTGAAGAACCAAGTGAAGAAGGTAAGGTCCAATCTTCTTTTTCATGTGTTATGAATGGTTTGTGCATGCTATAGTATGTGGAAAATGAATGGAATTCATGAAAACATGCATATTGGGGTGTAGCCATGTGTAGGGGTGTTTGGCCGTGTAGGTGTGTGTGTGTAGGAGTGATGAATTAGTTGTATTTAGCATGTTTGTGTGTTGTTGTAGTGTGTAGAATTGGATGAAAATCATGAAATCTTGGATGTGGGTGTTGAACCGTGAGTGTAGGGTTGGCCGTGCATAGGCCATGTTGAGTAGAAGTGAAGCATTAATTTTATTTAGTATGTTTGGGATGTTGTGTTGTGGATTCTATGGTGCAAATGAAAGTTTAATGATTCAAATTGATGTTGTAATGGTTACGGGCTGATTTGGAAGTTAATGTGAATCTTATGTAATTTTTGTATTCATGGGAATGACATTGTTAATGTGTAGATTGTTGGTGTAGTTCATGAGTTTTGGAAGAAAGAAATGTGTTAGTGTTGTTTATGTTGAGTTGGGGAGATTTCGGGTAAGGTGGTGGTGTGGTTGGATTGTTGGAAATATTGTGTGAATTGTTTAAAGTGTTCTTGAATATTGTTTGAATGGTTTCGGATTAGTAATTGAATGTATGAGCATGAATATTGGTTTGAATGTAAGTGGTTGAATTGAATATAATGAATGTTGTTGAATTATGTAGTAAAGGGTTGCTAATGTTAGAATACGTTTAGAATTGATTATTGATGTTGCTAGTATGTTGTTGGTATGGTTGTTGATGAATTTGGCCGAGTTGAATTCTCGGGGTGTTGCATTTACGGGAAAATGCCCAAATTCCGTAAAATTAAGTGTTAGTTTGGAATTGAACTTTTAAGTGCCTTTACCTAATGTTTGGCATTTAATGGCGTATTGTAGATCTTGGGAAGTCCACGACGTAAGTTTGGATTAGCTTGGAGAGCGGACGAGGTATGTAAAGCTCACCCTTTCTTTCTTTGGCATGTCTTAGACGTAAGGGAAATATCATACGAGCTTCGGGTAATTCTATTCTTACGATCCGAGCGTGTTTACGACTTTTATTCACCTCTTGATATTAACATTCTTAATGTAGTCATGTCATGATCCTTGTGTCCTTTGTATGATTGAATTTTAAATGTTACATAAGAAATTTTGTTCTTAAAAAGATTCCGAAACTATGAACGTTCGTAACTTTCACAAAAGGGCTCGGATCGCCTCGATATGCTCGTAGAAGGATTCCGTAGTGTATGATGACTCTAACTTCCGTAGGTGGGCTCGGATCGGTTTGATACTTGTCCGTGGGCCCCCGAGACGTTCCTTTGAATAGTTCTAATGGTTTGCTGGAAAGAACCTAATATACTTACTATTCCGATCCCCGAGTATGATTACTTAGTTATTGACCTAGTCTGAAATGAGGATTGTTGTTCATATGATTCCGATATGTAGCTACGATTTCTAAAGTCCGGTTTGCTATGTTCCGAGTAATGTCCGAAAGGTTTGCGCTATAACTATTATCCCGATTTTCGAATGATAGTTCGTTTTCTTTGTTTCATCGAGTCTTTGAAATGATTTATGTGCATATGGTTTCTCACTACTCTGCTCGTGCATGCCTCAATGCAACTTTCACCGAATCCCGGGCCGGGTACGTATTCGTGCACGCCACCGCATTATTCACCGAGTCCCTCACTAGAGGGGATATATATATATATATATATATATATATATATATATATATATATATATATATATATATATATATGATATGGGGATGGCGGCAAGGATGGCATCCGATGATTCTATTCACCGAGTCCCTCACTAGAGGGCCGTATATATATATATATATATATATATATATATATATATATATATATGATTATATGATTACTATGCATGATGATTATATGATTTCATTCACCGAGTCCCTCACTGGAGGGCCGGGTACGCTATATGTATATAATGATTTGATGATATGATATTGACACGCATGATACATGAATCAAAGGCAAGTTTTTGATTTTCTGATTACTATACTTATTTCGGTAAATTTCGGTTCGGTTATGGTTCTATTTATTGTATTCCATGCTTTACATGCTCAGTACATATTCCATACCGACCCCTTTCTTCGGGGGCCACGTTTCATTCCGCGCGTGTGCACATATACTTATTAGGGTGAGCCGCCAGCTTAGGATCCCTACTCAGCGGTTTTGGAGTGCTCCTTTGTTCCTGAGCCTACACTTTGGTACAGATTCTTTTGTTATATATATGTATATGCCTATTCAGGGGTACGGCGGGGCCCTGTCCCGTCATATGATTCTGTTATTACTCTTAGAGGCCTGTAGACATAAATGTGGGTTGTGGGTAGCACTGTTCGGTTGTGTTTGCATATCCTCAGGTTGTATATATGATTTATGTATATATGTGTGCGCGATGTCGTGCCTTTCTGTACGTATAAGTTCTTATTATGTTTGCTATAATCCGATTATAGTTGATAGGTGGGTACGAGTGCCCAGCTCGGGCACTAGTCACGGCCTACGGGGCTGGGTCGTGACACAAAGAAATTCTCTAGCTATGCATGCAAATACCATAGGCTTGCCCTTATTTTCAGTACCATGGACTTTGGACAGATCGGCTGTGATCACACTAGGACTTTTTTAGGATTGTAATGTAGGCTCGGGGATGGGTAGGATGTATATTTAGAAAACTTTGACTCACCCTCCTTAAACACTACACCTTTTTTCTTTTCTTTCACTTTTTTCGCCCTTTTTGTTCTTCCGTTTTTCCTTTTCATTGCCTCGGTGTGGTTTTATTGCTGCTCTTTTTTTTTTTAAGCAAAACCAACCAGCCTGATGCTATTGGATCTTTATTCAAAAAACAATCAAGATATTTACAAAACAAAAGATGAAGAAACTGAAAATAAACTAAACTACTCTATCCTAGGAAAGAAAAGAAAGTTTAAGCATTGTAAGAACAGCCAAGTACAAAAATGAAAGAACTGCACACAAGAACACTCCTTCTTTGGATTGATGCTCAGTCACCTCAAGCTCTCACCAGGTGCTTTGGAATCAAATCTCACTGAAAATCATTCAAGAAGAAGTATGGTAGGAAGTTCCTCATAGTTGCTATCCGTTGCAGTCCAATATATTTGATCAATCTTACTCTTGTGGCCAGCCTGAATGTTTATAACTGGATTAGGTAACTAAAGAAGTCATGCTAGCAGGATGAACATTGTTGTTAATACCACACACTAATAAGGATAACCTTAGTTATCCTACCATGTTTTCAACAATCAGAACAGGCTTTTTTTTTTTTTGAAGAAATATTTACTTCATTGAACAACTAAACCATGTGTCTTCAAATGTTGGATTGTATACAAACCTCTGATGTGTATAAGTATCTCAGTCTAGTTCTCTATTTCTGCATACCTTGCATCTGAAGTTAGGCATCATCATCTTGTCACTATTGAGAATCTTCTTGGTCGCTGTTGGCAATTCAGCAAATGAATGAAACTGAGTTGTACCTGAAAAATCAAAAACCAAGTTAGCTAAAAAATTAGCAAGTGCATTGCCTTCCCTAAGGATGTGAGCAAACTGCACTTGCCCCTTGTTCCTCAAAATTTGATCTTACTAACTTCCATATTGATTTCCATGGAATCTCCTATACTGTTTGTATAATATTTACCATGGACAAAGAATCTGATTCAATCATCACAGGCACCAAATCTTTTTTAATGCAGAATTCCATACCATCTAATATAGCCACAAATTATGCAGTAATATTTGTTGTATCAGCTAATCTTCTTGCACCAGCATATATCAGGCTTCCAACTTCATCTCTAAGGCAGAAAGCAGCTGAATTCAGTCCTGGATTGCCCCTTGAGGCCCCATCGGTATTACACTCGAACCAGCCTGTATCAGGACACTTCCATTGCACCATCTTATATCCCAAATTAGGCTTGTAGTCCTCTAAATATTTCACCATCTTAGGCCAATCATATGGAATGTTTCTCAACCAAGAAAATAATGTCTTCATCAGGTGATGCAAATTGTAGTTGATCCCATATATCACCTTCATTTTATTCATATTGCCCCCATGCATGATAGTATTTCTTCTCTTCCATAGTTTCCAACATATGAATGTTGGTGCAGCCAGCATAACTGACTTGAGCTTTGTAGGACCGTGCATATACCCCCCATTGAACTATTGGCTGATGAATATGTATCCTTGGATCAATTATCCCCACAGCAGCATTATAGTATTGCCATAATTCTGCTGCAAATTCACCTGTTAAGAATAAATGCTGAACTGTCTCCTCTTAATGAGGGTTCAACCAATATCTACACCTAGATACAATACTAATATTCATTCTATTTAGGACATCATCAACTGGTAATTTGAACTTCCACAATCTCCCAAAGAAGACGGATATTTTGAACCTTTCAACCACAATTTTGAAAAGTGTACTGATGTTTGAGCCTTTTTCCTGATAAAATTCCAAGCACTCCCTATAGTGAATTTCCCTATAGTACTAGCCATCCACCAGGCTTTATCCATCTCCTCTGAATGCTTCACTATACCCAGCTCTTCTAGGACATGATTACAAACATTAATGGGCAGGTTGTCATACAATCTCTGTGCATCCCAGCCTTCTGCATTCATGAAGTATGACACCTCTTTAATGCTGGTGTCAATCTGAAAGTCTGGAGACGTTTCCTGTTTGACTGAACCAAGTTTAGTCCAATTATTATCCCATACATCACATGCTGGACTTCTTGGTTCCTACCATATCTGTTGATCCACCTGATCTCTTGCTTCTACAATTCTTTTCCCAACCTATGAACCACCTTTCCACTGCACTTTTGTTGGTTTCATCCTCTTGCAATATTTATTCCACATGAAGGCTAACCACAATGTATTTGATGTCCCAAATCTTCACCATAATTTGGAAAAAAAGTCCTTAAGACACATCATCTAAAGATCTGAATCCTAGTCTACCTTTTTCTTTTGGTAAACAAACCTTGTCCCATGAGGACCAATGTCTTCTTCTAACCTCTTCTTTAGTACTCCAATAAAACCTTGCAAAGATTGTATGAGGCTCATTAATAGTATACTTTGTGGGAACAATAGCTGAAAGCATATATATAGGAATACTATGAAGCACACTATTGATGAGAACTGCTTTTCCACCAAAAGAGAGCAATTTTCCTTTCCAATTTTGCAGCTTATTTTTTACCCTCTTGATAAGATCATTAGAATATACCTTTTTCCTCCTTGCATGAAAGATAGGACATCCCAAATACTTCAATGGAAACTGGTCCCTTTTAAAACCTGTAATCTGCGCCACCTGCTGAGACAGTACACCAGGAATCTTCTGATACATATAAAAGGCACTCTTGTATTTATTGATCAGTTGGCCTGATATTGCCTCAGAATCCTGCAGAATCTTCATAATTCTCTTCAAAGACTCATTCTACAGATGCAAATATTATAGTTTCATTTGCATAAGCCAGATGACTGATATTTTAACTCCATTTAGGCATGCCATATCCCACATACTCACCACTGTCAAATACTGTATTTCAACCTCTTGATAACACCTCTACTGATAAGATGAAGAATATTGCTGAAAGTGGATAACCTTGTTTGACACCCCTGGTTGAATGGAAAAATCCTTTGGCCTGACCATTAAAGAGGATAGAATACCAGTTATTTGCAATAAGCCTCCATATCATGTCAATGAATTGATTAGGAAATTCCATTCTGGTGAGTACCTTTATCAAATATGACCATGATACTCTATTATAGGCCTTTTCCATGTCCAATTTAATCACTGCATTTGCTGGTTTGCCCCTCTTTCTGATGTCTGTCACAATTTCTTGTGCCAAGAGAGCATTCTCAATAATTCTTCTCCCTTGTACAAAGCCTGCTTGGTTAATAGAGATCAACTCTGGTAACACAGCTTCCAGTCTATCATACACCACTCTTGACATCAACTTGTTGATTAGAGGTCTTAAGTCTGAGTAATTTTGAACCAACTCCTTATTTGGTAGCAGAACAATATTTGTATGAGTAACAACCTTAGGAAGAGTATGACCTTGAAAGAAAGCCACCACCATCTTGTATACATCCAAGCCAACAATATCCTAATAAATCTTGTAGAAGATTCCAGGAAAACCATCAAGTCCACTAGAACTTGATCCACTAAGCTTAAATACAACATTTTTGTCTTCATCAACACTAGGCATTTGACAAAGCAGATCATTTCTATCCTGATTAACCAAAATATAAATATAGGACAAAAAATTTTCTCCTCCAACTGAGTCTTTATGTGAAAATTTTTGTGCATAGAAATTCACACCCTCAACTGCCATTTGGCCCTCATCCTCAATCCATGAACTATCTGAATTTTTAATTCTTTTGATCTGCAGCGTCTTCCTTCTTCCCTTCACTAGATTATAAAAAAATCTAGCATTCTTATCACCATCTATAAACCAGACTAGGCCAGATTTTTGTCTCAAAGAGTACTCTTCTTCATAAAGCAAGTACCTTTTAGTCTCAGCCTGATCTTTCTGCAGAACCATCTATTCAATTGAGATGGATTCTCTTCAAATAACTCTTCCTTTAATCTGACTATTTCCTCCCTTATGATCAACTGCTTGAATATATCACCAAAAATTTCCCTGCTCCATTTGGATAACACCCCTTTCAACTTTTTCATTTTGCATTTGAAGTTTATAAAAGGGTCCTCATGTTCGCAAGTGGACCAATTCTACCGAACTATTTCTAGGAAAAACGCATGCTCTATCCAAAATGATGGAAATTTAAAAGGTCTAAAATGATTCTGAAGATTATCACCATAAGTGCACAAAAGAGGGGCATGATCTGACCTAGTCCTAGTAAGATGTTCCACTTAAATATTTCCAAAGCTGTCAAGAAGATGAGAATTCACCAACATCTTATCCAGTCTTTCAAAGATACATTCTTCATCTGCTCTTCCATTCCACCAAGTGAAGGGGCTTCCCTTAAAATTCACTTCTTCAAGTTCACAAGAATTCATGCGAAATGCAAATTCTTCTACATCCTGAGGTTGTATTGGATTACCACCTACCTTTTCTTCCTCATTCAAAACCACATTAAAGTCTCTCCCCCCCCCCCCGCCCCTAATCCAAGAAAAAGTCATGGTATTGGAAAGATGATAAATATCCTCCCACAACTCCAGCCTTCCAGATGCATCACATTTAGCATATACAAAAGTTGTAATAATATGTTGATTCAACTCTTGTAAAAACAGCTTCAAAGTAATCTGTTGTGACGAATCCATCAAAAATTCCACTTCTATGTTATCAGCAACAAAGTACCAGCTTTTACCATTATAGTTGGCATTAGCCAAGCACATTCCCAATCTCCTCCTATAATGGTTTATTGTCCTGACATGCTGAAAAGATTCCATAAGAGCAATCAAAAAGAATTTGTGATGTCTATTTAACATTTGTAACCTATGAAAGGCTTTTCGTTTCTTCACTGATCTAGTGTTCCAAGTGAATGACTTTAACATCATTTAACATTAGATTTAGAAGCATTCCTCTTTGGTACCACCCTGAGTGGAATTTGCTTATCATTAGCATTCTTCTTTCCTTTCTTCTGGCCCTTATTGTTGGATTTGCTCTTGGGAGATACATCTACCTGCCTGAGTATATTCTTCTTATTCTGCTTAATGTTCTCCTCCTTTTCCTCTTTATGAAAATCTCTGACTTCTTCCTCTACTTCCATTACATCAATATTATGAGAGATCAGGTCATGTAACTCTTTGATTGGGGAAGGCTTCCTGCAAAGTGTCACCTGTTGGTTCCCAGGATTGGAAACCACAAGTGCCATTTCTGAAGAAGGAGGATCTGGTGGATCCCATCTTGCTCCACTTCAATGATACTCGACATCTGCTCCTTCATATTGTACCCTGTTGAACCTGCAGATGTTGTCTCTATGAAATCCTCCATTTGAACATTCTCCTGCACTTCTCTAGCTATTTTCAAAGTATCAGGGATTATCACTGAGGGGAACCCTCTGTAGCCTCTTTTACTCCATCTAACTATTTATCATTAACATTAACATCTTCATAATGTTCTGAGTTAGTATCTTGATTTTGTAACTCCTCGTGCATTGGAACCTCTGAAGCATTTAAACTTTGAGTATCATCTGCTCCCTTATCAGTTGTAATGGTGCCATCGGGATCTCCTTCAGTTGTGCCTTCCATAGTATCACCTTTCCTAGGATCTCCTTCAGTATTACCTTCCACTCCATTATCCTGCTGAATCTCTCCTTCTTCCATTACCTTTTCCTCCACCTTATCAGCCCATGAATTATGCAGTTCTTCCTCTTAATCTGTCACCTTGTGAACTTTTCTTTGTGGCATTAATCCTTGCTCATTACTAATCTCTGGCATTACTTCCATTATCCTTTGCTGGACTTCTGTGCAACTTTGAACCTTGTCACCCACTTTTGTTTGCTCCATATCTGTATTATTTAGCCTAGACTCCACAAGAATAATCTAACCATCCTCTTTGCCATTTGCATTTGATATCCCCACTTCAACTTTGGATGTAATTGTAATTTTTTGCTCACATTCTTCTACAGAATTTAAAACATCAAATTTGATCTGCACAACCACTTGTACTTTTGGATCAGCATCCTTCTTTGTATCAGCACTCTCACCCCTACTTTCCTCCACCTTATCATTAGAGTTAGTTTTTGGAACAAATCTCATCACAGGATAATTCCTACCATAATACCATCTGCGTGCCTCATGCCTTCCTTTCTTCTAAACAACTTGTTCCTCCTGATTTCCTGTTTTCTTCATCCCATTGTCTGTGCTTGTAACATCAACTTCTGTTATTTTCTTCAATTCAGGGTGAAGGATTCTACACTCATCTCTAGAATGGCCTTGAATCTTACATTCAGTAGAATATTTTGGTAAGAAATCATACTAAATCTTGACTTTCGTCTTCCTGATCTCCTTTGTATATTCATCCTCTATCTCTAACATCAGAAAATTAGGTAAATCAGCAAGTAGATCTACTTGGACCTATACTCTCGCACAACTAGGTCGAGGCTTTTTTATAGTTGCCATGTCCAACTGCAATGGCCTTCCAACAGCACAAACCATAGTAAACAAAGATTCTTTGACAAAGAAAGTGGGTAACATGTTTGGAAAGTATAACCACGCCTTTGCCTGAGATGTTTATTCATCCACTTTGAACTTAGAATCATATATAATGGGTCTCATCTGATAGTTAAAACCATCTTTAGCCATCAAATAATATGCACCTTTGGACGTAAGATTAATAAAGTCTTCCATCATTGAGCATCTGATCAAAACATGACTTGGCCTAAATAAACCAACCTTACAACCTCCATTTACTCCATATTGTGATGGTATAATCTTGTGTAGTTCTTCCAAATCAAGCCATCCATGAGAAAACTTTCCTATCACTATATGTTGAAGGTCTTCCAATATTTCCATTCGTTTGATTTCAGCCTCAGTCCACTTCACCATTGGAATACGATCAACGTATGTTAATTTCTTCACAGGAATGGGATCACATTGTTGCTTTGATGTTGCAAAATCTTCTTCACTACCAGTTAAAGAAAGAGCAAAATTTTTATAGGAAGTAGGGTTTGTAGTAGGGTTAGGTTGAGATGAAGATGAAGGGGATAGTTTGGTTGAGGAAGTGGTGGAAATATGATTGAGGAGGTTAAAGGGAGAGACTGGCCGGCCGCCTACGATGGCTGACCAGTGGCCGGCATGGCCATGATGCTACCAGGTTAGGGTTTGTAGTAGGTTTTGCATAAAAAATTTAGGAGAGAGAAGAGAGCTTTTTTGACATTGTTCTTGTATCTATATATTTTTTTTTATACTTACCACGCTGATGTCTTTTAACTAGGCAATTCACTTGTTATATCCCATATTTTGTACGTTGGGATAATCCGAGCTAACCATGATAAGTTAAGGACAAGACTAGTTCGGGATACGAGGTTGAGACTTTTGACCTCCGATTTTATTTTAATGCACAAGTTGCTTATGAATTTTATTGGTATGGAATATTAAGGGAAATTGGGGGCTAGAAGTTGAAATAAAAATTTCATGAAAAGGCCAAAGTGGCCGTGTGTTAAGGTGGGACCCACATGTTGGGATTTTATAAAGGACATATGAAGAGATATAGGGGTGGTACATGTGAAGTTGAGCAAGTCCTAAGAAGGACCCATAAGCTAAAAATGAGTGTAAGCCCTCCAAAAGGGCGATTTAAGAAAATGTCTTCGGGTGATCTGACTTCGAGGGGCCAAAACGGTATTATGAGTTTGGAATTTGGGAAAACTCCCAGAATGAAAGTTGTAGATAATTGAAAGTTGTGGGTTCACGGATGATATTGGGATAAGGAGATATGGACGTTTTAAGGCAGAAAGGTCAGTGGGCCAGGCCCAACCCGAGCCCAACCGGGTCAGGCCCATTACCCACACCTTTTTAAATGAAATATCAGCCTTTTCTCCTCATTTTTCATACCAAACCACCCAGAAAATTCTGGAGAAAAAAGAGAGGAGAGCCTAGAGAGAAAAACTAATTTTGACCAAAATCCGCGCCCCGAATTCCGAAGCCCATGAAGAGAAAAGTGTCGTACGTCGCGTTGCCTTCAATTTGAGCTAAAAATCAACCAAGAAGAAGAGGGTGGACGTGGTGGCTGCATACTTAAGGTAAGATTAAGGTTCCTTTTCATTGTTAACAAGTTTATTCGAGTTTTAACGGATTAGAACGGAGGGAATAGTGTGTAGAAATGGATGAAATTCATGAAACTTTGTATGTTGATGTTGAGCCGTGAGTATGGGCTGTTTTGTGACAAGGAATGAACTAAATTTTATTTAGTATTTTTGGTTGTTGTGTTGTGGATTCTATGATGTAAATAAAGGTTTAATGAATTAAGTTGAAGATAAAATCGTGTGTGGCTGTTTTGGAAGCTAATGTGAATTAAATATAGTTTCTTGTATTTATGAAGATAATGTTGCTAAAGTGTGGATTATTGGTGTAGTTGATGAATTTGGAAGAAAGAAATGTGTTGATGTTGTTCTTATGGAAATTGGAGGTTTCGGGTTCCATGGTAGCTTGGATGGATTGTTTTGAATAACGTGCGGATTGTTTGAAGCGTTCTTGAATTTTGTTTGGATGGTTTTGAATTAGTATTTAAATGTGAGATCATTGGCATTAGCTTGAATGTATGTCATCGAATTGAAGGTAAATGGAATGTTGTTGAATTATGTGGAAAAGAATTACTAGCGTTATAATGCGTTTTGAATTGATCATTGATGTTGTTAATACGGTTGTTGGTATTGTTGTTGAAGATTTGGCCGAGTTGAATTCTCGGGGATGTTGAATTTATAGGGAAATCTGCCCAAATTTCTGTAGATAAAATAATGGCTTGGAATTGAATCCTTCAGTGTTTATGACTAATGTTCGATGTCTAATGACGTTGTTGTAGATTTTGAGAAGCCGAGACATGAGTTCAGATTAGCGTAGGAAGCGGACGAGGTATGTGAAGCTCACCTTTCTTTCTTTTGGCATGTCCTAGTTGTAATTAGGCTATGACACGAGCCTCGAGGTAACTCCATTCTTAAGTTCCGAGCACGTTTATGATTCATATTTGCTTATTGATGTTAGCATCCTTAATATGGTCAAGCTATGGTCTTTATGTCTTTGGTATGATTGGATTTAGAATGTTGTATAAACGGTTTTGTTCTCAAAAGGATCTTATGTCTAAAAATGTCCGTAACTTTCATAGATAGAACCGGATTGCCTTGAAACGTTCGTAGAAAGTTTTGTAACGTATAACGACTTTAACTTGCATGGGCGGGCCCGGATTGGTTTGATACATATCCGTGGTCCCCGAGATTTACCTTCGTATAGTCCTAATGACTTGTTTTTGAAAGAACTTAACATGATTTCCGTTTTGATTCTCGAGCGTCGGCTACTTACTTATTCATTGAGTCTGTGATGATGATTTATGTGCATTTGGTTTCTCACTACTCGCTCGTGCCGGCCTCAATATGTCCTTCACTGCGTCCCGGGCAAGGGCATGTATTCGTGCAGCTCCACTGCATTATTCACCGCGTCCCTCACTAGAGGGCCGGGGCACGTTATATATATATATATATATATATATATATGATATGATGATATGGGGGAGGCGGCCAGGATGGCATATGATGACTCTATTCACCGCGTCCCTCACTAGAGGGCCGGGGCACGTTATATGTATATGTATATGATGATTTTACTTACCGCGTCCCTCGTTAGAGGGCCGGGGCACGTTATGCATGCATGTGTACATGATGATTTTCTATTTATGTCACTCAGTTTATTTACGACTTTGAAATGCATGATTTATGGTTCAAGGTAAGCTTTATGAGTTTTACGTTCTTACCGTACTACTTTTTCGTCCTCCTTATTTCCGTACGATCCGTTTATCGTATTCCATGCTTTACATACTCGGTACATATTCCGTACGACCCCCTTTCTTCGGGGCTGCGTTTCATGCCACGCGGTACACCTGATGAGTAGAAGATGTTAGAAGATGTTCCGGCCGGATTGGCGAGCTCCATTTCCTCCCGAGTGTTGCCGAGTCGAGTGCTTTTGCTATGGTATCTCGTAGTTATGTTAGAGACTTTGCGGACGATGTTGTCGTGTATATAAGATGTCAGCTTTGTAAGCGGCTATGTAAGCCGATGTATTATTATGCATTATATTACAGATTTCACTTGATTTGAGAAAGATGAAAAGTATGTTTCTTTTGAAAGTTTTCATTATGCGTTCATGTTATGAGTTAAGGGCCCAGCATGACTATGAGTATAACGAGAGTCAGCGGGTTCGCTCGGCCCTAAGTAAGGGTCGGGTGCCCATCATGCCCTATCGGAAATTGGGGTGTGACAAATTGGTATCAAAGCGGTTCGTCCTAGGGGTTGTCTGCAAAGTCGTGTCCAGTAGAGTCCTGTTTATGGTGTGAAGCGCGCCACATTTATAAACAGGAGGCTACGGGGCATCTAGGGTGGTTACTCTTCTTTCACATCTTAGATCGTGCCATAGAGCCAAGTCATAGGAAATGAGATTTCTTGCGCTAACCTTTGATTGCAGCAGAAGGATGACATCGATAGAAGAAAGTGACTGATGATGTCGGAAGTTACAAAGCACGCAGGTAAGCAAAGGTATGAGAGATATATGTCGGGTAAGACATTGAAGTACGACTGAGATACAAGCTGAAGGTTAAAAAGGGAAAGTAAACAAGAAAGTATAGCAGGTGCAGATTGAGTTGGGCATACGAGGTATGTTCATCATTTTCGTACTGTTATTGATATTGGGAGCCCTATGTGACCGTGATATGATATGATATATCTATACATATGTTGGCCCTGTGAGGCATGGTTGGTATTTCCTGCGTGCAGGTTTTGAGATAGTAAGAAATATAGAGGAAACTCTGCCAAAATTTTCCTAGAAATAAAAAAAGAATGAGATATGGGTTTGTGATATGACCTGAAAGGTCGTACTAATGGTAATGATAAGATTTGATTAAATTGTGAGTACGGCTGACCTCGAGAAATAAGTTAATTCTTTGAATTGGGGATAATAGTAATTAGAAGGTCGATATCGATATGGTAAAAAGAAATTGGAAAGGGCTTGTGATACTAAGAGACGATTTAGAAAAGGCTGGCAAACCTTGATAGAGGGTTATTTAAGGTACCGACTGAATTGATAAGCGAGGGACGGATTATGACGAGCTTATAATTAAAAGAAGTAATAGTATGATTAAGACAAGAGTACGAGAGGAAAAGAATTGCGATGGATATGAATGTATGGATAAGACAACTTGTGAGATATTAAGGATAAAGTGGACCGTAAAGGGTAAAGGTTAAGCAGTGTTACATTATAGGATTGATTACGAATAAGATATAATGTGAATATAATGAGAATTGTTATGAAAATAAGTAAAGCCTAGTGAGAAGGTGGCCAACGCTATGATATGACCTATGTAGCTAGAATATAAAGGCAAGTGTGAAACGAGGAAGTGAGCTATAGAACGAATAAGCGAAGCTTATCAAGTTCTGTAGGGAAAGTTTGGAATAAGGGTTATATAATAATGGAAATGATAGTGAGCATAAGAAAAGAAAGGGTAATTGGAAGAAGGAAATAAGAAGGGAGCGAGATAACAGTGTAGTAATAGACCATGACATGTGTAGCTAAGGACACGAGTACTATAAGTGACGGGACTGTGAAAGACTCGGTTATAGAAAGGATGAGGAACGAGGTAAAATGAGAGCAGAAATCCAGAGGCCGACAACCAAGTATTTATAAGTAACGGCGATCAAGGTGTGTTCCTCACCATTGGGAATCTGGAATTCTAGGACGGAAGGTAGTCATGTCCATAGGTGAAAGATGAATACTGAGGATTGCAAGGGCAACATAGTAATTGTGGAGTCAGAAGAGTAAGAGACCCTTTCTAATTCGGAGGGACGTGCGTTATGAGAACGTTTGAAATACGTTAAGACTTCAACTTACTCCAGATTATGTGACGAAGGTCATGCGGTGAGGTGGATGCGATCATACTAGCATTAAAGCATCGTATTTCATCGAGTTCCAAGTTAAGCGTCTTTGGAGCGAGAGAAATTTTAGGATGGGTGACCCCACTCGGGAAGTTTTACGAAAGTCTTACAAATTCGACGTAAGAAGCAAATGAGAAGCTAGAGTAATCTAAGGAAAATTAGAAGTCTGCATGGAGTGGGCGAGAAACCTTAAGAGGTCGCGTAGAACGGGGCGGATTAGACCGGTGAAGAAAAAGGGGCATCACAGTCCTAGAATTAGGGTGAGTTTGAATAGCGTTTGGAAATATTTTGTAAGTGAGATAGTAGTAATTATATATATAGGTATGCATATGGTATTCCATACATGGCTATATCGCAAGCGGTATGTGTATTCGGCAACCAACGTGGCGGTATATGGAGGGCATTAATCGGACAGGGTAACGAAGTTCAAGTGAAAAAAAAATATATAAATGGCACAAATGTTACAAGGCAAGCTGATGTTGTTTTCACTACAGGTTAAGCTTGAAAAGTCCTAATACAACGATATTTGAAAAAGAAGAAAGGTGAGTAGACGAACGGCAAAGGGATCGAAATGTCGGATAAAAAGTGCCGCCTAACTGAGATTGGAAAATACGGACATAGGGCAAAGTATAATTGGGAAATAGAATAAGTACATCCCTTAAAGGGGGAAGCGGGTGCGAGAGATGCAAGTGCAAGATGGAGATAATCAACACTACAATGTATTTGATACGGATGCTCGGGCTACAGGTAAGATTCCTTGCCGAGAGAAGTCAGTAAGACAAGTTAGTAAGGTCCAAGAGAAAAGGGGTAGAATCTAGGATGGTAATTGAGATAGTCGAGAATTAATTGTAGAGATCTTGAATGATATAATATTGGAAAGTGGAAGCTTAAAGGGGAATACGACAAGAGAACGATAACGAGTAACTTACAGAGATTGTGAAAGGTAAAATGGGATTAGAGGCTAAGATGTGGGCAATAGAGTTGTTCGCTAATGATACCGCGGCCTATAAGTAGCAAGGAAGGGAAAGATAGCAAACCTCTATAGTAGGAAGTGAGAAAAGGAGGGGAAAGGAGTATGACAAGATAGCTACAAGCGAATACGGAGGGGATATGTGAAATACCATGAACCAGGAGAAGGAAAGATCGTGACTAAGATTGAATATACTTTATAAGTCGTACAAGGGTAGCTATGTTACCTATGGATATTTATATGCTAAGGATGAGACCAAGCGAATACTTAATGAGAAAAGTTTGGATCCAGTAATAACAATATGGTTACGAGATTTTTGGGTGCATTGAGGAAAGATGTAAAGAGGGTTTAGGCTGAATTACCGAGATAGAATTAGTACTGAGGACAAACAGAACATGGCTATGGTTGAACCAAAGGCCTATCCCGATACCGGTTGTAAGGTAAGAGAGGCGAAGACAAGTAAAACATAAGGATTAGCGAAGCCACGCTAAGGTATTTCTTGGGCTAATTTGAGCACCTTCGTATATTCGCGTAAAGGTTGTAACATAATGTGTGACCGGAAAGTTGAGAACAAGATCTGAGCAAAGGGACGATAGAAGAGTTTGAATTAAAGATAAAGAAATGACACGAGACAATGTGCCTAGAATGTTACACGTAGAGTAAAGGGGATTATAAGATGATTTAAGCGAGATGATCGAACTAGTTGGCTACTAAAAAGAGGGTGAATTTGTGTGTCAAATTCTTTCAGGATGATACCAGCTGATGATAATTAAAGCAGGGAACGACTATTAGCAGCTCAGAGACGGCAGAAACCATATGACGACAATCGGCGTCGACACTTAGAATTCCAGATTGGCGAGTGGGTATATTTGGAGATATCACCCATGAAAGGTGTAATGAGATCCGACAAGAAGGAGAAGTTTAACCCGAGATGTATTGGACTTTATTACATTGTTCGTAAGGTAAGAAGGTTGCGTACTAAAGACGTGGCTTTTGCTAAGGTATTGTGGCGGAATAATAACAGGAAGGAGATGACTTGAGAAGCTGAAGAGGAGATGAAGAAGAAATAGGATTGGTAGATGAGACTGCATGTTATGGTAATAAAGGGAACCCCCGAGATCCTTATAAGACCTTACGAGGCTAGTTGAACATTCGAGGACGAATGTTCTAAAGGGGGAAGGATGTTATATCCCGTATTTTGTACGTTGGGATAATCCGAGCTAACCATGATAAGTTAAGGACAAGACTAGTTCGGGATACGAGGTTGAGACTTTTGACCTCCGATTTTATTTTAATGCACAAGTTGCTTATGAATTTTATTGGTATGGAATATTAAGGGAAATTAAGGTCTAGAAGTTGAAATAAAAATTTCATGAAAAGGCCAAAGTAGCCGTGTGTTAAGATGGGACCCACATGTCGGGATTTTATAAAGGACATATGAAGAGATATAGGGGTGGTACATGTGAAGTTGAGCAAGTCCTAAGAAGGACCCATAAGCTAAAAATGAGTGTAAGCCCTCCAAAAGGGCGATTTAAGAAAACGTCTTCGGGTGATCTGACTTCGAGGGGCCAAAACGGTATTATGAGTTTGGAATTTGGGAAAACTCCCAGAATGAAAGTTGTATATAATTGAAATATCTTTCCAACCATAGGTCGTGGGTTCACATATGACATTGGAATAAGGAGATATGGACGTTTTAAGGCAAAAAGGTCAGTGGGCCAGGCCCAACCCGAGCCCAACCGGGTCAGGCCCATTACCCACACCTTTTTAAATGAAATATCAGCCTTTTCTCCTCATTTTTCATACCAAAACACCCAGAAAATTCTGGAGAAAAGAGAGAGGAGAGCCTAGAGAGAAAAACTAATTTTGACCAAAATTCGCGCCCCGAATTCCGAAGCCCATGAAGAGAAAAGTGTCGTACGTCGCGTTGCCTTCAATTTGAGCTAAAAATCAACCAAGAAGAAGAGGGTGGACGTGGTGGATGCATACTTAAGGTAAGATTAAGGTTCCTTTTCATTGTTAACAAGTTTATTCAGAGTTTTAACGGATTAGAACGGAGGGAATAGTGTGTAGAAATGGATGAAATTCATGAAACTTTGTATGTTGATGTTGAGCCGTAAGTATGGGCTGTTTTGTGACAAGGAATGAAATAAATTTTATTTAGTATTTTTGGTTGTTGTGTTGTGGATTCTATGATGTAAATAAAGGTTTAATGAATTAAGTTGAAGATAAAATCGTGTGTGGGCTGTTTTGGAAGCTAATGTGAATTAAATATAGTTTCTTGTATTTATGAAGATAATGTTGCTAAAGTGTGGATTATTGGTGTAGTTGATGAATTTGAAAGAAAGAAATGTGTTGATGTTGTTCTTATGGAAATTGGAGGTTTCGGGTTCCATGGTTGCTTGGATGGATTGTTTTGAATAACGTGCAGATTGTTTGAAGCGTTCTTGAATTTTGTTTGGATGGTTTTGAATTAGTTTTTAAATGTGAGATCATTGGCATTAGCTTGAATGTATGTCATCGAATTGAAGGTAAATGGAATGTTGTTAAATTATGAGGAAAAGAATTACTAGCGTTATAATGCGTTTTGAATTGATCATTGATGTTGTTAATACGGTTGTTGGTATTGTTGTTGAAGATTTGGCCGAGTTGAATTCTCGGGGATGTTGAATTTATAGGGAAAATGCTGCCCAAATTTCTGTAGATAAAATAATGGCTTGGAATTGAATCCTTCAGTGTTTATGACTAATGTTCGATGTCTAATGACGTTGTTGTAGATTTTGAGAAGCCGAGACATGAGTTCAGATTAGCGGAGGAAGCGGACGAGGTATGTGAAGCTCACCTTTCTTTCTTTTGGCATGTCCTAGTTGTAATTAGGCTATGACACGAGCCTCGAGGTAACTCCATTCTTAAGTTCCGAGCACGTTTATGATTCATATTTTCTTATTGATGTTAGCATCCTTAATATGGTCAAGCTACGGTCTTTATGTCTTTGGTATGATTGGATTTAGAATGTTGTATAAACGGTTTTGTTCCTAAAGGATCTTATGTCTAAAAATGTTCCGTAACTTTCATAGATAGAACCGGATTGCCTTGAAACGTTCGTAGAAAGTTTTGTAACATATAACGACTTTAACTTGCATGGGCGGGCTCGGATTGGTTTGATACATATCCGTGGTCCCCGAGATTTCCTTCGTGTAGTCCTAATGACTCGTTTTTAAAGAACTTAACATGATTTCCGTTTTGATTCTCGAGCGTCGGCTACTTACTTATTCATTGAGTACGTGATGATGATTTATGTGCATTTGGTTTCTCACTACTTTGCTCGTGCCGGCCTCAATATGTCCTTCCCTTTGCGTCCGGGCTGGAATAATGTATTCGTGCGGCTCTCTGCGTTATATATATATATATATATATACCGATGTCCCTCACTAGGACTGGACGCGGCCCCACGTTATATGTACATGTATATGATGATTTTACTTACCGCGTCCCCTCGTTGGGCCGGGGCACGTTATGTGCATGTGTATATGATGATTTTCTATTTATGTCACTCGGTTTATTTACGACTTTGAAATGCATGATTTATGGTTCAAGGTAAGCTTTATGAGTTTAAGTTCTTGTACTACTTTTCGTCCTCCTTATTTTCCGTACGATCATTTCTTGTATTCCATGCTTGCATATATTCGTACTTGACTCCCTTTCTTCGGCTGCGTTTCATGCCACGCGGTACACCCGAGATGAGTAGAAGATGTTAGCGAGAAGATGTTCCGGCCGGATTGGCGAGCTCCATTTCTTCGGAGTGTTGCGAGTCGAGAGTGCTTTTTGCTATGGTATACGTAGTTATGTTAGAGACTTTGCGAACGGTGTCGTGTATATAAGATGTCGGCTTTGTAAGTGGCTATGTAAGCCGATGTATTATTATGCATTATATTACGATTTCATAGGTTTCTGATTTCGCTTGATTTGAGAAAGATGAAAAGTATGTTTCTTTTGAAAGTTTTCATTATGCGTTCATGTTATGAGTTAAGGGCCCAGCATGACTATGAGTATAACGAGAGTCAGCGGGTTCGCTCGGCCCTAAGTAAGGGTCGGGTGCCCATCATGCCCTAACGGAAACTAGGGTGTGACATCACTTCTACCCAACTTTAGGCTTACGCCTCATGTTCCCCTTTTGTCACCCCTAACTTAGGATTTTAGCCTCAATCTTGTCATTTGGTGTCAAGGAGGGACCGGGTGAAAGAGAGGGATATTCACAACGGGTATTGGCTTATTACGGCTAGTCAAAGGACAGGTTTAAGGCTCAAAATGGCTAACAAGGGATGTTTATCTATAGGTAGGCTTATATTTAGGCTTAAAGGGGTTCCTAACAAAAATAAGGCCTAAGATCACTTCACAGCTCAACTTATTCTAAGAATGCAGGCATGACTAACCAAGCAAGTTCAAGATTACACACATAACTAGAGAACATATATACAAAACCGCATAACACACGGCTTCAAAATTGTCAACACACTAGTATCCCCGCTAAAATTCAGCACACAAGGTAACTCAATAATCTAAATGTCACGCATGAAGCATGCATGTCAATTAAACAACCAAGTCCATGTTTTCAAAAAAATTCGGAGGGGAGTGCTTTTAACCAAATAATCACATGATTGCCTTAAGTTAATCAACCACCACCACATAAGTCAGAATTACTCTATTTTATCTAAACATGACCTAAACATTCCCTGTTCAATAGAAAATAAACCCCTCAGGAAATGGACTATGGAAAAGAAAAGTCGAGGGGGTCCTAAACACATATATACACTATAATCATATAAAATACTCCCACCCCCAACTGAAAAAAATATGCAATGTCCCCAGTGTAGTAAAAGTAAAACAAGAGAGTAGGAATGCCTGTGGTGCACTAGGCGCGCTGCTCATCTCGCGACTCATCGGTGCGCAAGGCATTAGGTGGTGCAACTGCACCAGTAGTAGTATTAGTGGCAACATCAGTAGGATCAATTGTAGTACTAGTAGGCACTAGCATTGGAGTATAAGGGGCCAGTGACAATGGCACTCCAAATGGAGCACTGCTCGAGGTAGATCTCGCAGTCCCAAAAGGAAGATTCTCCACAAGAGATTTCCTAATGGCCTCTTCCACCTGCTGCTCCTCTAGACTCGGACCCCTCGAGTGAGTACTCTCTCTCACCTCCTCTAGCTCCTCCTCCTTATCAAGAACTACTCTATTTTGCTTTCTCTGACTATCCACAGTGGTAGGCGCAACTGACTGCACCACTGAAAGCCCCTCTTCTATCTCTACCGCAGCAGATGGTGGGGCAACAACTAGGCTCGGGTCACTAGCCTTCAATAACAAAACATCACCTTAAGCTGCTCAAATTGTGCCCTTAAAGCATCAGTGGAAGTGGTAGGCCAGGCCATCTCCAAGGCTGTCATGGTTGGGCGGGCCATCTCCAATCTTTTGTCAATCTCAGCTCAAAACCGTCAAGCTGAGCTGACAGTGTCAACCTTATGGGCTCTACAATAGTGCCCACTCTCTCTCATAAATCATCCAAATTGGGCCACTATAACCTTGTTGATCCGAAGACACCGTCTTACAAATTTTTTGAAGTTCTCAATCAAGAAGGCATAAGGGTCAACAACTCTGGCTGTACCCTGGGGCTATGATGTAGGACTCATTGGCTGTGGGGAAACTCGACGTGGCTGCGGAGCTGGCCTCGGGGGCAATGGAGTCGAAGTCTATGGCCGCATCACGATCCCCGAGTCTCAATGGAAGCATTAACGACATTAGTAGCCGGAGTCTCAAGATGGGGTACCGGGATATTCTCGAAGACGAGGGCGATAGTGGCGGGTAACTCCCTCACAGTGTCACCCACGACCCTTGAATGGATCAACTCCTGAGGCATAGGCACCCCTCTAAGTGCAACTGGGAGCCCATCCTCTTCTCCTTGGCCATCTCTGATGGCCCATTTTTGCTCTTCTCCGCAGAATAGGTAGACGAAGCTATAATTCAGTGGTCGATGCCAGGTATAAAATGAAAACGTGCCTTCCGAATCAACTCTGTAATTAGGTACGGATGTACTAGTGAAGTGTTAGGCTGGGAAGCCCTCAACTGGATCTCAGCACTCACCAATGCTCCAAAATCAATCGGTTACCTCGACATTAACGCAGCAACAATGACCCGCCTGTCAGCCGTGACTGCATTTTTGGCCTGAGTAGGGTGAAGCCGCAATAGCACCATGGTCCACCAAAATTTTCCCTCTAAGGTCAACCACCTCTTCACTATCTGATTCGCTAATTTAGTACACTCGGCCTTCTTGCTCGGACGACCAATAACAGTAGCCATCTGGTCTCTGACGAACTGTTCCTTGATTCTCTCTAACCTGTCTGCTAACTCAATTGTCTGCCTCGGAACGGTAGAATTATCGCCAAAATATACTCTGCTGATGTCCTTGGTAGATATATCAACACTCACGCCTCAGATCTCGACCTCTTTCAGTGGCTCTAACTCATACAGTTTGTGGCGCCTCGTTCTAACTTTCTTTATCAAGGCACCATATGCAGCATATAACTCACGCACCAATACCATTCAATAATCCCTAGGCAGCTCTTGCATAAACCCCAGCTGATCTTTGGCGAATGAGCTCTCTGGCCCTGGGTAATATCTCGAGCCCCTAAAAACTACTCTGCCGCTCTTCATTTATTGTGAGGTTTTCATGCGAGTTGTCATCATCTTTTCGGGCAATGCCATACTCAAACAGCTCTCGGACACCTTCAACTATAAATCGATCCTCAAGTCTCTTGCTTCTAATCTCCTGAGCCCTAGCCTCATCATCATCATCATCATCATCGCCATCATCGGGCTATGAGCTCTGATGGGTTGGGGATTTAGAAGGTGCTTGGGAGGACTGAACAACATCATTGGTAGACTGTAGCTGCGACGTAGGTGAGGCATCTCCAGAAGCAGCCTCTGAACCCTCATCCTCGGTTCCATCATAGAACCCAGATGCAGATGATCCCTTCTCATCAGACTAGGAGGAACTGGGTAATGTCGGAGCTAGTACAGTGACCTGCCTATTCCAAACGGGAAGGGCAGCCCTATTCTTCCTTTCTGGTATAACCCGGAGCTCATCATCCGAGGGTTCATCTCTCAGTGTGGGTTCACTATTAGGCCTCTTTCTATTCGTTGTTCTTTATGTCTTTCTTGAGCCACACCCTCGTGTAGTTGTCAACTTGGGTGGAGCCATACCTGTAATCATTAAAACCAAAATCTAGTTAACCTGTACGAGTGAAATCGAAACTCAGTAATTCTAAAAAAATACTCAGTTCTCTGAACTTTGGACCTGCTTACTGTCATTGCGCCTCGACAGACCGTCGAACCTGTCGACGGACAGTCGAACAGCTCGATGGTACCTTCTTTCACAAAGATAGTCCGTCGACCTGTTGACGGTACCGTCAACATATTTACGGCCCTGGTAGCAGCAACTGCATGTTTGCATGTTCGTTTTCGTGTTTTAAATCCAATCATTCAGAGAATACTTGTTAAATTATTTTGCACAATTGGGGTTTTGGGTCTTCGGGCTACTTAGACTTTACTCTCATTTTTATCTTTTCGACCTTTGGTACTTTTTTGAATTTTTAATCAAAATACCCTCCAACCTGTTTGAGTTACTCAGACTTCACTCCTCAAATTTCTTGTTTATCAGAATTTCACTTTTACAAACCATTCGCGGGCATAATGAATCAACACAAATTGTGGATCAAAATTCCTGGCGACTCAATGGGGGTACGATATTCTTGTTCCCACGAGTCCTAATAATAGCAAACATACCAAACTCCCTTCCCTAACCAACAATTTCTCAATATTTCAAGTTTTAGCAAGAATTTAATCAAACAAGTATAAACCCTAGGTCATGATTTCTACCCTTTGCATTCAACATCAGATTTATCACACCCCTCACCCAGTTAATACACCCCCTTCCTAATTAATCATGGTATAAGCACAAACCTAGTTCCTATTCTATAGATACATTAAATTAGGAACCCTAGGCATGCTTTTTAAGAATTTTCAAACAGATTAACCAAACTTAAACCAAGAAAGGGTCGAATTATACTAAACATACCTGATTATGAGAAGAACTAGAAGAACACTCGAGTAAAAATACAAAAAAATGGAGAGGAAATTCGTGATTAGGGGCAGAGGGTTTTGAGGATTTCAGTGTGGTGAGAAGGAGGTTTTTTATTCAGATATTTTCAATGGGTGAAAGATTATGGAGGATGAGTGGTTATGGGAGTAATGGAGGGACTGAATGTGGGGAAGTGGAGAGGTTAAGGGAGAGTAAAAGGAGAGGCAGTTGGGTTTTTTTTTTTTTTTTTTTTTTTTTTGAAAACCTCTGCCCCTTGGTTTTATAAAAGGCGCGATTTTTTTTTTATAAGGACGAGTCTTCGACATGTCGACGATTCGGCTTCGAGTAAATACGACTACAAAAAATTAAAAAGGAACCTTACCTGTTAACGAGTAAAAAGACGGGTCGTCTTTGCACATCGACGGGGTCGTCGACGATTCGTCGACTTACTTGCCTATAGAGTGGCAGTTGCAACAATTTTTGAACAGATTAACCCAACTAAAACTAGGAAAGGGTCGAATTATACTAAACATACCTGATTATGAGAAGAACTAGAAGAACACTTGATTGAAAATAGCAAAAAAAAAAAAAAAAAAAAAAAGTGGAGAGGAAATTCATGATTAGGTGCATAGGGTTTTGGGGATTTCAGTGTGGTGAGAAGGATGTTTTATTAGGATGTTTTTAATGGGTGAAAGATTGTGGAGGATGAGTGGTTACGGGAGTAATGGAGGGACTAAATGTGGGGAAGTGGAGAGGTTAAGGGAGAGTAAACGGCACCACTGTTGGATATGTTTTTTTTTTAAAAAAAAACTTCTACCCGTTGATTTTTAAAGGGCGCGACTTTGTTTTATAAGGACCAGGACAAATCGTCTTCAAGTAAATATGACTACAAAAAATTAAAAAGGAACCTTCCTTTATTGACGAGTAAAAAGATGGGTCGTCTTTGCACATCGACGGTGTCGTCGATATGTCGACAGTCCGTCGACTTACTTATCTGTAGAGTGGCAGTTGCTACTTCTCAGAATACCAACTCTGCACACCGTCGTTGCACATTGACGGTTCATCGACATGTCGACGTTCTGTGTTTATGCTCTGGTGTTTCACTTTGCCAGTTTTCGGAGTTTTAGTTCCGGCATACTCAACGCCATTAAACAGTTCGAAAAACAAAAAAATAAAAACAAAAGTACATAAATTTAAAATTGAGTTGCCTCCCAAGAAGCGCCTGATTTAACGTCGCTGCACGATAGTGGTACCCATTTTTACTCTAGGTCAGGAGTGTAGCCAAGTTTCAGCCTATGTCGGTCCATTCACTTTAAATGTCCGAGCTCCATCTCCGGACTTCAGCTCAATCGCACCATGTGTGAAGCCCTCACCACTTCGAATGGACTGGACCACTTTGATTTTAACTTTCTGAGCAGCAGCTTCAAACTTGAATACCACGGGTGTGATAGAGGGCGAAGAAATAGCAAGCAAGACGGCTAGACTGTAAGCACAATAGTTTTCTTATATAGTAGGACTGGGCTTCAACATCCCGAAGGACGGCTAGCCACAAACCTGCCTTCAACAACCCGAAGGATTGCTTGTCAAGTTAGTTAGACAATTTGAAAGATCATAGATATGAAAGTTTTTCCTACAAAATAGGCTGGCTTCGTAGCCAAGCTACTCAACTCGGAAAAACTTTCACACTACGACAGACATACTATCAAAGCTTCGAAAAATTATTGTACTTGCAGCAAGCTAACTTGCTCAATATTTCCTAACCCAATACTAACTTAGTATACTCCTTTACATGCCTTTCAATGAGAAGAACAAGAAAAATTTAGAAAGCACTCATTTTATTGATATCGAAAAATTTACAGGGAGATTGTTTGATGATTTCTAACTATTATCTAGCCTCCTATTTATAGGAGTTGGAGGCTACTACAAGACATATCTTACATGGCACACGCGCCCCCCTAGACATGTGAAGGACCTAATAAAAAAATCCTAATAAAACAAGCCTAGTAAGATAGGCCTAATAAAACAAGCCTAATAAAGCAAGCCTAATAAAACGAGCCTAGTAAGACAGGCCTAATAAAACACGCCTAATAAAAAAATCCAAATAAAACAAGCCTAATAAAACGAGCCTAGTAAGACAAGCCTAATAAAACAAGGGGAACATCATCCGAAGCATGACA
>NW_026713142.1:0-29197 GCF_029784015.1 Lycium ferocissimum
TTTTTCACCAAAAATAAATCCCACTAGATCCCCTAAGCTCTCCCAATCACTTTTAATCATACCTAATCGTCTTAAACCATTTCAAGAGAGGATCAAACACTAAACCCTTTACTAATTCGTTGAAAATGATTGTTCTTCGCTCTACTTGGATTTGTGGAGAGCTTGGTCTTGAAACAAGTTGTGTGAGTTGAGATTTTTCAAATACAAGGCATGTTTTTCATCTTATCTCTCATGTTGAGTTGATTTAAAGATTTAGCAAGTTTTGAAAAGTGAAAATAGTTATGGAGGAAAGTCATAAAGTGTTGTGTTGTAGTTGTTAAGTTCATGGACTGTTTGAGCATGTTGTGGTTGTATTGTTTAGCTAATTTCCATGCATATGGATAGTATTTAATGTTGTTGGCGTGCTAGTTATAAGTAGCTCGATTGTTGGATTACTTGGACGACTTGAGGTATGTAAGGCTATCCCTTTCTTTCTTTTGGCACGATCCTTGTTAACCAAACGTACACCTAACGTCAATCCATAATGGTTCCACTTTTAGAGTTAGGGACGACTTATTTGTCACTCTTGAAAGACTTTCTTTAGATCCAGTATGGTCTCTAGAGTCACTTGTGCTCCGTCATGTTTATGCATTGCATTGCATTTATATATATATATATATATATATATATATATATATATATATATATATATATATATATATATATATATATATATATATATATATATATATATATATATATATATATATATATATATATATATATATATATATATATATATATGTATGAGGTATGGGAAAGGTGACGGCGTTATATATGCATTACCACCTGATCAGCTGGTCATATGATGATACGATGATGATGATGATGATGATGATCTTTGTTACGATACGATACGATGGGATGCCCATATTGGCTTGACAGGCGTTATATACGCATATATATGTATGACCTCATGCGTGCATGCACAGTATTTATGCATATCATTAGCCTTCAGAGGCAGCTCAGATGCATAGTATCTATGTATATTATTAGCCTTCAGAGATAGTTCAGATGCACAGGTTTATACTCTCTCATGTTTCATGTTATTCTCATGCCTCTGCTAGGTTATTTTTCATGCCTTACATACTCAGTACATTGTCCGCACTGATGTCTTTTTGTTTGTGGACGTTGTGTTCATGCCCGCAGGTAGATAGGGAAATAGTTCAGACTCTTCGGCTGACTTCTTAGTGGATGTACAGGAACACTCCATTTGTTTCGGAGTTACAGTCCAGTTGGTATGGTTCTTTTGTGTAAAGATGGGTATGGCAGGGTCTTATCCCGTCCTTATTATGTTATGCATTCCAGTAGACACTCGTATACAGATATGCACAGTCAGATGTTCTATGACCTTCTCGGTCCACACTCTGTTATATTATTATTTGATAGCCTCGTCGCCTTGTATACTTGGGCTCATCTTGATGATGTATATGTATATCTTTTGGGCTGGTGACCCTCACAGCTGATGATATTTATGAGTTAGCATGATGGCCCACTGAGGTATGATTATATGATGAGATGCATGTATGTCTTGTGGTGCTCGATAAGTTAGCTCCGGGTGCCCGTCATGGCCCTCCGGTTGGGTTGTGACAGAAGGCTCGATGAAACTGTGTCCAAGTAAATGGAGGAGAACCCTATGATCTGCAAGAAACGAAGTACCTCCACCAGGTCTTCGCGTCTACATAATCGATCCCGTGGGTCTTAAAAATCCCCATCCTATGCAGTAACTCGTGCGCATGTCCAATATAAACTCATATGCATTCTCTCCAAAACACCCAGAATCTCGGTGGCTCCATCTTTCGAATCTCCCTACCAGCCTCCCCGATTAGTCAAGGTCATGAACAGAACACCGCCTGGGACTAAAGTCATCTCCTGGGGCCGGCACTGCATCCATCCGTGGAGCTACAGCCGCAGCAGGATGCGCTGCATGAGTCTGCCTCTGCTCGGGGGGTCTGCGCCCCACCTCTAGTCTTCCATCCTCTTCCCGGAGTAGTAACACCAGCGGCAACCTACTGGGCATCCAAATGAAGTAGAACACGATCCATAGTATCCTGCATAGTCTGCTCTGAAGTGACCTCGGAGTGTACCCATGCGGAGCCTTATCATCCTCGACGGTCTGGTCTCGAACGTGCTGAACCTCAGGCTCTGGAGTCAGAGATCTCTCAAGGCTGCCTTACCGCAGGAGCCCTACCCCTAGCTGGTGCAGACTCGCAGCCTCTAGTTCGACCGTGTTCTCTAATTGTCGCTCGTCCCCTGGTGCCAGCCGCAGCTGTGGGCTCCAGCACTTGATCTCGGGATATCGTGGGTCGAGTCCTCACCATTTGTGAGAGAAGAGATAAGAATCATATACCAATTCGATTGTTCAAGATACCAATTAGAATAAAGTAGCACGAAAGAATGAAAGAAAGTGAAGTTTCCAAAATGTCCTATATCCTCTTGCAGATAAGTACGGATCTCATCGTACCGATCTACTAGACTCTACTAGACATGCTTTTGTATTGAAGAATGGGCATACTAACTTGTCACAATACAATTTCACTAAGTCGTGTGGGCACCAACCTTTCCCACCTCGGTAGGCGAACCCTTAACTCAACATTCACAAATAATGGAAAATAGTGGAAGAAGTAAAATAACGTAAGTCTCACGATAATAATATAAGAAAATGCGAAAGTAAGAATACACCTCAGTATTTGGTCTGGTCATAAAAGAGAATCTAAGTAAATAATGCAAGTCTGAATAATAGTACATCAGTAGTCTCAAAATCATGTCTTAGAAAGGAAAACAAGACATAAATAAAGGAACAGTCTTCGGGCAGCGAACGTCCTCGTGCTCACCATGAAAGACTCGAATCAACAACCTCGACGATCAGCCATGAGGAATAGAAGTCGATCCCACCTGGTACTCTGTATTCATAAAAGAATACAGCAAGTGCAGGTCAGTACAAACAAGAAGTACTAGTAGGTGTCATAGGCTAACTAAGACTAGCTAACGTATATAAAGACAACAAAGCAAGAGAAACACATAAACCAATAAGTACGGGTCAACACGAACCATATCCACAGTACAAGTCATCACCTATGTTATAGCATCTAAGCCCAACTGTGCCAAGTATCAGTATAATCAATCTCAACCAGTATATCACAATAGTATCACAACATATCACCAGAAATCAAAAGGCACAATGCAATGCAATGCAATAATGTATGTATGATGAATGCAATGCATATGCACCTTTGTACAACATGTCCCGGACGGAATAACTCCACGTCTCGGTGATCATGACCTATGGGGGACCCCCGAAGTCCATGTACCACTCTCACGATCCCGACAAGAGGTCTGGCATCGGATACTCTACCTATTCTGACAAAGACCTCGGACATCGGACACTCAATCTTTCTCGGCAAGAAACCTCGGGCAATGTACACTCATCTCTGTTTTACACTCTTCGGCAAAGACCTCGGAGGCTACACTCTCTCACTTATCGTCATCAGTAACATAACCATACATATATCAATGTATCGTGGAAATGTGTATAAATACGATGCAACATAATATGAACAACCAATTCAATCCGAAACAGTACCACACACGGCACACAAGTAATATCAGCTATAAGGCGACATAATAAGCCACAATGGAATCACCATTCTCATCTCAGTATCAATAAAGTAAAGTACCGCAATATCATAGCCGTGAGATATCACTAGCCACAAATACCCAATGTCTTAATATGCCAACGAGCCAATAAGTAAATAGAACAAGATAAGTAAATCAACACAACAGGTGGCTAGCCCCCAAATCATACAACAAGGCCCAACCTAAGACAATATCCAACCCAACTCCATACCCGAAGGTTTACATGCATTCTCCGACAATATCATCTAAACATACGCTTCGCTAATCGAAGTCTCACCATAAGGTAAACCATAACCTACCTGGAGAGCCGAACAACGGAGTCTCCAATAATCAAACCTTAGTCTTTCCCTTCCTTTGAGCCTCGAGATAATGGAAGTCTAAACATATCTGAACCATGAAATTAGAATCAAGAAGAACATCATTCAAACCCTACTTCTATTCAAGACCCAAACCCCCAAACTATGGAACGGGGTTTATGAACTAAAATATGAAATTGGGAATCTATAGGTCTCAACATGAAATTAATGTTCTAGGTGATCAATTCCCATCAATTACAATCTAGAAGAGCAAGCAAATTACTTAAATTCGGACTCCAGGCAAAAACCCCAAATTTGTGTATGAACCCTAACTTCCAATTTCATAAATTAGCCACTAATTAGGAAGGGTTTGTTACACCTCGGAAATTTCCCCTTAGCGTACAAGTGAATAGACTCACGAAGGGCATGATGAGTACGAGGTTTGGATAAGCAAGGAGTAGTAATTGATAGTCCTAATTAAGATTTCTAAAGGCATCTGAGTCGAGGCAAGAAAGTTGTTAAGGAAATCGAGTTATAAGTTAGTGTGTCGGGCGAAAACTATGAGTATTGAGTTAGTGTTACCTTAAGGATGTTTTGAAGAAGAGTTACGACGTCCCTTAGGCCGATACCGAAGTGATAAACAAGTGCTAAGAAGGTTCCATAAGGATTGAAGATCAAACGAAACGACGGGAACCATTCTGGTGGAACTGTGAGTTCCACGATCATGTTCCACGGACAACACCATGATCCACGGACCGTGGATGTGTCCGTGGAACATCCAGTAGAGAAGATGGCTGGCTGGTCATGAACCACGACCAGTTCCACGGCCAACAAATGGTTCCACGGACCGTGAAGCTGTCCGTGGAAGTCCCGCCGACTGGATTCATTCCAAGTCTTTAAATGTGAGTCCACTTCATTTATTTCATTTCCATACACGACTTCAACCCCTCCACACCTCTAGAACCTTCCAAATATTTCATCCATAAGAAAACTAAGGGAATCAAGGATCAATAACAAGATTTGAAGTGAATCAAGCCTATGAAACTCCATTAAAGCCATCAAAGTCAAGAAATTTCAAGAAAGGAGAAATAAGGTTTTTGTGCAAAAGGTGTATTATCATTCAAGGTCTATCTTTCTATCATTTAAGGTAAGTTTCATGTTCTTTACATGTTGTTTGAAGCATTATTAAGATGAAACACTTAGATTATGAAAGAGTATGGAAGATGGGTTATAAATGGGTGAATAATGTCATTATGGAATAGTAGTTGAGATGAATCATGAAAATGGTTGTGTTGAGATTATAAATGTGTTATAAAGGATATCCAGAGCATGGAATGAGTATTATAAGTGGAAGAACGTGATAATGAACTTTAGTCATGAATATGGAAAAATTGAGGTGAAATGATGAAATGCGAATCATGTGAATAAATGACGATTGTTATTAGTGATATTGTGATGGTTGTTATGGGCGTTGGAAGTTGATATGGAATATGTCGGAAAGTAGTATAAACAAAGGAAACGCTGCCCAATTTTCTTTAGCCTTAAGAAGCGCGTTCTTGTAATTGCCTAGCTAATGTTGATACGAATTCTTTTGAAGGTATAGACGAGCGCATTAAAGGAGGACGAGAAAACGATAGAGTAGTAAACGACAAAGGTATGTGAGGCTTTACCCTTTTTTTCTAAGGGATGAATCGTATGTATGATGATCCTTCCTCCTCGAAAATCCTTCCACTTTCCGGAAGACGAAGAGCCCATGTTCATGAATAGTTAGACAAGATAAGAAATGCGCTATGAATATGATAATGATAATGATAAGTCTAAGCCTAAGGATTCTAGGGATTACGATATGACGAACTTACGAAGTTAATGATAACGACTATGATCCATTGATGCTCTTTCCTATATGTACTCACCTTAAATTGTAAAATCCTTGAAGGTGAGATATGATGCTTATGCTTATTCCATAACATGATCGGGGGTTCACGACCTTACGTCACCCCGACATAGATATAGTGCCCTCAAGTCAAATGTATGTGTGATGACATGTATATGTATATGTGTATAAGAATGCTAAAATATGGTAGGATCATGATAGCTACGATACAATTATGACACGAATAAGGATGAATCCATAATAATGTATGATGACAATTATATGAAATGTATGGTATGTGTGATGATGTGATTCCACCGCGCCTAATTGGCCGGACATGTCACCGCTACGGCGGGCTGCTATGATTCCACCGCACCGAGAAAAGGGCGGACATGACCACCACTAGTGGGCTGCATATGATGGTTACCCGACGCGGGTTAACGACATGATGATGTGTGATTGCTATGATGACGCTTGTATGGTATGATAATGTATATATGATATGGTGAGACATACGCTATGATAATGTACATGATATGCTTGAGTATGATGTAGGAATGTAGAACGTAACTATATAAAAGAGTATACAGGTTATATCCTCACCTCATGATTTATGATTTCCTGACTATGCTTATTTCATTCTTGCCTTACATACTCAGTGCAATATTCGTGCTGACGTCCGTTTTCTTTGGACGCTGTGTTCATGCCCACAGGTAGGCAGGGAGACGGTCTTTGATCCTTAGGAGCTAGTAGCTGATTTGTGAGCACTCCATCCTCCGGAGGTGCTATTGATTATTCTTTTGGTACATACATGTATATATATATATATATATATCCATGATTTGGGCACGACGGGGTCCTGTCCCGTCTATATGTCTAGTATTCCAGTAGAGGCTCGTAGATATGCACGTGTGGGTAATGTGGTCCCATAATGTTCATGCATGTGTATGGATATGTTTGTATATAGGTATATGTATTATTTTGATGACCTTAGGGTTTGCGTTTATGAGAGTAAATATATTTCCAATGGTGATATATTTCCATGAATTTGAGTATATATTATGAATGAAAGGCTATGGTTAACGGAACGAGTGGTGTTCGGTGATTAGCCCCGGATACCCGTCATGGCCCGTAGTTCGGGTCGTGACAAAAGTGGTATCGAGTGGTTCGGTCCCTAGGAAGTGTCTACGAGCCGTGTCTAGTAGAGTCTTGTTTATGGTGTGTTGCGCGCCACGCTAATAAACAAGAGGCTACAAGGCATTTAGGAAAAATGACCATCTTTCTTCCTATGAGATCGTGCGATAGAGCCGAGTATAAGATTTAATCCTCCCTAATGAGTATGTTGTGATTTCAGAAATGCCGCCAAAAGGTTTTAGCTAAAGCCGCCCAGAAGGGCCAGACTACTACGAAGAGGCGGGCGGAAAGAGAGCCGCCTATGAATGTAGATGAGGGAGAGTCACATCACGAGGCTCCATCTAATGCCTCCACTACTCCGCCTATCACAGAAGGACAAGAAGGGGCTTCTGTTCCAGCTCCAGTTCCTCCGCCGGCTACCTCGGGTCAACAAGTGACCGAGGCTATTCATTTATTGGCACAATTGGTTGCCGCCCAGGCACAACGGCAAAATACGGGCCCAAGTGATCGGTCGGCTAGTACTAGAGCCCGTGACTTTATGAGTCTCAATCCGCCAGAATTCTTCGGGTCAAAGCCGGATGAAGACCCATAAGGCTTCATTGATGAAATGTTGAGAACGTTGCGGATTATTCATGCTTCTGAGACCGAATCAGTGGAGTTGGCATCCTATAGACTCCGAGATGTGGCGGTTTTATGGTACAATAATTGGATAGCATCGAGGCAAGAAAATGCGCCTCCTCCCATGTGGCAAGAATTTGTTGATGCTTTCATTCGTCATTATTTGCCACCCGAGGTCCGTCGGGCTAGAGCGGACATATTTTTGAATTTAAAGCAAGGGAATATGAGCGCCCGGGAGTATAGCCTTCAATTTAATTCCTTGGCTAGGTATGCCCCGACAATGGTGGCTGATATGGGAGATGGGGTGCACAGATTTGTGAGTGGCTTAGGGCCACATTTATTTAAAGATTACCTGACGGCCTCATTACAACATAGGATGGACATTTCCCGTATTTTGGCTCATGCCCAAAATCTAGAAGGGGAGCAACCTCTGCAGAGAGGCGATCGCGATGTTGATAGAGGGCAAGGCAAACGGGCCAGGTCCATGGGCACAGGTGGTGATTATAGAGGGGGATCAAGGCAGACACATTCTAGGCACTCAGGTCAGTCAGTGACGAGTGCGCCTCCCCGAGTTACAGGCAAAAGATTTGACCGTTCCTATCGTTCAGGGCAAGGCTAGAGTTCGAGGGCCCCAGGTTCTCAGTTTGGGGGAGATTACAGTCAGGGGAGACCACCCGTTCCCCGATGCAGTCAGTGCAGAAAATTGCACTCAGGGCCATGTCGCCAGGGCACAGATGCTTGTTATGTTTGTGGGCAGATAGGACACTTGATGCGAGATTGTCCCTCGAGATATGGCAGAGGTGGGGTTCAGCCCACAGGATCGGCAACAGGATCCTCTTCAGCACGTCCTACAGGGCAGACTCCCCAGACTCCAGTAGGCCGAGGTAGAGGCCGAGGGGGAGCATCTACTTCAGGTGCCACACAGCCCCGCTTATATGCTTTAGCTGGATGACAGGATCTTGAGTCGTCCCCAGATGTGGTTACAGGTACATTGACTATGTTTTCTCATGACGTGTATGCATTGATAGATCCGGGTTCCACATTATCATATGTTACTCCCTACGTTGCTAATCGTATTGGGGTGAAACCCGAGACGATCAAACCTTTTGAGGTATCCACTCCGGTTGGTGATCCCGTGATAGCTAAACAAGTGTATAAAGATTGTTTAATTATGATATGTGATCGCCAAACCAAAGCCGATTTAATTGAGCTAGAGATGTTAGACTTTGATGTTATAATGGGTATGGATTGGTTGGCCTCATTTTATGCTAATGTTGATTGCCGAATGAAACTAGTTCGATTTCAATTTCCGGAAGAACCCGTGCTTGAATGGAAAGGTAATACGGCAGCGCCAAGGGGTAGGTTTATTTCCTACCTTAAGGCGAGAAAAATGATAGCTAAGGGCTATATTTACCACCTAGTCCGAGTTCATGATACGGAAGCAAAGTCTCCGACTTTCCAATCTGTTCCGGTAGTGAATGAATTCCCGGATGTATTTCCAGATGAACTCCCAGGCCTTCCTCCAGAAAGGGAAATTGAGTTCACTATTGATGTGTTACAGGACACTGAACCTATTTCTATTCCTCCGTATCGAATGGCACCGGCAGAGTTGAAAGAATTAAAGGCACAGTTGAAGGATTTGCTCGACAAGGGGTTTATTAGACCCAGTTCATCACCGTGGGGAGCGCCAGTCTTATTTGTGAAAAAGAAAGATGGCTCCCTACGAATGTGTATTGATTATAGACAGCTGAATAAGGTGACTATAAAGAACAAGTATCCTCTTCCAAGAATCGATGATTTATTCGATCAGCTACAGAGTGCCAAGTGGTTTTCTAAAATAGATCTGAGGAGTGAGAGTCAGAGAAGAAGATATTCCCAAAACAGCTTTCAGAACAAGATATGGCCATTATGAATTCCGAGTGATGTCGTTTGGGCTAACTAACGCTCCGGCGGTATTCATGAATTTAATGAATAATGTATTCAGGCCTCTCTTGGATCTATTTGTGATAGTATTCATTGATGATATTTTGGTGTATTCTCGCACAGAATCAGAACATGCAGACCATCTACGCATTGTCCTTGGAATTCTTCGAGCTAGAGAATTGTATGCAAAATTTTCAAAGTGTGAGTTCTGGTTAAATTCTGTGACATTTCTGGGCCATGTAATTTTGGATGATGGTATTAGAGTCGTCACTCAGAAAATTAAAGCGGTGAAGACTTGGCCGAGGCCTACGACGCCTACAGAAGTTCGCAGTTTTCTGGGTTTGGCAAGTTATTATAGAAGATTCGTAGAGGGCTTTTCATCTATTTCAGCCCCATTGACGAAGTTAACCCAGAAGTTAGTTAAATTTCAGTGGAATGACGCTTGTGAGCATAGCTTCCAAGAGTTGAAAGACAGATTAACCTCAACTCCAATCTTAACGCTCCCAGAAGGGCCGGATGGCTACGTAGTGTATTGTGATGCTTCCGGTGTCGGGCTAGGATGTGTGCTAATGCAGCATGGGAAAGTTATTGCTTATACCTCACGACAACTGCGAAAACATGAAAAGAACTACCCAACTCATGATCTCGAATTAGCCGCAGTTATTCATGCATTAAAAATATGGAGACATTATTTGTACGGCGTGCATGTTGATATCTATACAGATCATAAGAGTCTCCAATACATCTTCAAACAGAAGAGAGTGAATCTACTACAGTAGGCGGTGGTTAGAATTATTGAAAGATTATGATGTGAATATCTTATACCACCCCGGAAAAGCAAATGTAGTAGCGGATGCGCTTAGTCGCCGATCTATGGGTAGCCTATGTGAAGTGCCTTGGGAGAAGAGAGAAATTATTCATGACCTCCATCAACTGGCAAACCTTGGAGTGCGGATAGTTGATTCAGGTGATGCTGGAGTTAGTGTTAACGATCCCACGATTTCGTCCTTGGATGCGTAAATAAATAAGCGTAATACGAGAATCCCAAATTGAAGTATTATAAAGGTGTGAAGTTTCCAAAAGAAAAATCACCATTTGAAGTCTCAACAGATGGGGTTCTCAGGTACCAGAATAGGTTATGTGTTCCGGATGTGGCAGAATTACGTCGCCGAGTCCTAGAAGAAGCTCATTACTCTAGGTATTCTATTCATCCAGGAGCGACAAAGATGTATCATGATCTTAAATTGAGATATTGGTGGGATTGCATGAAAAGAGACATAGCAGAATTTGTAGCTCAATGTCCAAATTGTCAACAAGTGAAGATAGAACATCAAAGGCCAGGGGGATTATTGCAAGCAATAGAAATTCCTACATAGAAATGGGAAGTGATCAATATGGCTTTTATTGTAGGATTGCCCCGCTCTCGAGGAAAGTATGATTCCATATGGGTGATTGTGGACAGATTGACGAAAGCAGCTCATTTTCTCCCAGTCAGAACCACTTACTCAGCTGAAGATTATGCAAGGTTATATCTTAAAGAGATTGTGAGACTTCACGGCATTCCAATATCCATCATTACAGACAGAGGAGCACAGTTTACAGCTAAGTTCTGGAAATCCTTCCAAGAAGGTCTAGGTACTCAAGTAAGGCTCAGCACGGCATTTCATCCGCAGACTGACGGACAAGCCGAGCATACTATCAGACCTTGGAAGATATGCTAAGGGCATGTGTTTTAGATTTTGGTGGTAGTTGGGATGACCACTTACCCCTAATCGAATTTGCCTATAACAATAGCTACCATTCCAGTATCCAAATGGCTCCGTATGAAGCTTTATATGAAAGGAAATGTAGATCTCTAATTGAATGGTTTGATGTCGGAGAAGTACAGCTAATAGGCCCCGAGTTGATTCAACAAGCGGTAGAAAAAGTCAAGGTGATCTGAGATCGATTATTAACAGCCCAAAGTCGCCAAAAGTCTTATGCGGATAATCGCCGGCGAGATCTAGAATTTCAAGTCAGTGATTGGGTGTTTCTAAAAGTGTCACCAATGAAAGGAGTGATGAGATTTGGCAAGAAGGGAAAGTTAAGTCCTCGATATATTGGACCCTATAGAATCACCCGCAAGGTGGGTCAAGTAGCTTACGAATTGGATTTGCCTTCAGAGCTTGAATTAGTCCATCCAGTATTCCACGTCTCAATGCTCCGCAAATGTGTAGGAGATCCTACAAAGATTGTGCCAATAGATGATGTTCAGATCACAGAAAAGCTAGCTTATGAAGAAGTGCCTATTGCCATACTAGACAGGCAAGTATGAAGACTTCGAAATAAGGAAATAGCTTCAGTTAAGGTATTATGGCGAAATAAAAATCGGGAAGAGATGACTTGGGAAGCGGAAGAGAAGATGAAGTCCACATATCCGCATTTATTTCAGCCCCCAGAAGAGATCTATGATGAAACTTCGAGATGATAAGGTATGTATGCTTTACTTTTATGTATATGGGTCGTGTGTGGCCAATTTATATCGTTATTGTGTTGTGGGCCTATGAGGCGATGATATTATGAGTTGTTGTGACAGGATGGTAATGCCATATTACAGGGGAAACTCTGGCGAAATTTTTCTAGAATTCCTAGCAATTTAACATTCGAGGACGAATGTTCCAAAAGGGGGGAAGGATGTTACACCTCGAAAATTTCCCTTAGCGTACAAGTGAATAGACTCACGAAGGGCATGATGAGTACGAGGTTTTGATAAGCAAGGAGTAGTAATTGATAGTCCTAATTAAGATTTCTAGAGGCATCCGAGTCGAGGCAAGAAAGTTGTTAAGGAAATCGAGTTATAAGTTAGTGTGTTGGGCGAAAACTATGAGTATTGAGTTAGTGTTACCTTAAGGATGTTTTAAAGAAGAGTTACGACGTCCCTTAGGCTGATACCAAGGTGATAAACAAGTGCTAAGAAGGTTCCATAAGGATTGAAGATCAAACAAAACGACGGGAACCATTCCGGTGGAACTATGAGTTCCACGACCATGTTCCACGGACAGCACCATGATCCACGGACCGTGGATGTGTCCGTGGAATAGCCAGCAGAGAAGATGGCTGGCTGGTCATGAACCACGACCAGTTCCACGGCCAACAAAGGGTTCCACGGACCATGAAGCTGTCCGTGGAAGTCCCGCCGACTGGATTCATTCCAAGTCTTTAAATGTGAGTCCACTTCATTTATTTCATTTCCATACACGACTTCAACCTCTCCACACCTCTAGAACCTTCCAAATATTTCATCCATAAGAAAACTAAGGGAATCAAGGATCAATAACAAGATTTGAAGTGAATCAAGCCTATGAAACTCCATTAAAGCAATCAAAGACAAGAAATTTCAAGAAAGGAGAAATAGGGTTTTTGTGCAAAAGGTGTATTATCATTCAAGGTCTATCTTTCTATCATTTAAGGTAAGTTTCATGATCTTTACATGTTGTTTGAAGCATTATTAAGATGAAACACTTAGATTATGAAAGAGTATGGAAGATGGGTTATAAATGGGTGAATAATGTCATTATGGAATAGTAGTTGAGATGAATCATGAAAATGGTTGTGTTGAGATTATAAATGTGTTATAAAGGATATCCAGAGTGTGGAATGAGTATTATAAGTGGAAGAACTTGATAATGAACTTTAGTCATGAATATGGAAAAATTGAGGTGAAATGATGAAATGCGAATCATGTGAATAAATGATGAAATGCGAATCATGTGAATAAATGATGATTGTTATTAGTGATATTGTGATGGTTGTTATGGGCGTTGGAAGTTGATATGGAATATGGCGGAAAGTAGTATAAACAAAGGAAACGCTGCCCAATTTTCTTTAGCCTTAAGAAGCGCGTTCTTGTAATTGCCTAGCTAATGTTGATACGAATTCTTTTGAAGGTATAGACGAGCGCATTAAAGGAGGACGAGCAAATGATAGAGTAGTAAATGACAAAGGTATGTGAGGCTTTACCCTTTTTTTCTAAGGCATGAATCGTATGTATGATGATCCTTCCTCCTCGAAAATCCTTCCACTTTCCGGAAGATGAAGAGCCCATGTTCATGAATAGTTAGACAAGATAAGAAATGCGCTATGAATATGATAATGATAATGATAAATCTAAGCCTAAGGATTCTAGGGATTACGATATGACGAACTTACGAAGTTAATGATAACGACTATGATCCATTGATGCTCTTTCCTATATGTACTCACCTTAAATTGTAAAATCCTTCAAGGTGAGATATGATGCTTATGCTTATTCCATAACATGATCGGGGGTTCACGACCTTACGTCACCCCGACATAGATATAGTGCCCTCAAGTCAAATGTATGTGTGATGACATGTATATGTATATGTGTATAAGAATGCTAAAATATGGTAGGATCATGATATGCTACGATATGATTATGACACGAATAAGGATGAATCCATAATAAGGTATGATGACAATTATATGAAATGTATGGTATGTGTGATGATGTGATTCCACCGCGCCTAATTGGCCGGACATGTCACCTCTACGGCGGGCTGCTATGATTCCACCGCACCGAGAAAAGGGCGGACATGACCACCACTAGTGGGCTGCATATGACGGTTACCCGGACGCGGGTTAACGACATGATGATGTGTGATTGCTATGATGACGCTTGTATGGTATGATAATGTATATATGAGATGGTGAGACATACGCTATGATAATGTACATGATATTCTTGAGTATGATGTAGGAATGTAGACCGTTACTATATAAAAGAGTATACAGGTTATATCCTCACCTCATGATTTATGATTTCCTGACTATGCTTATTTCATTCCTGCCTTACATACTCAGTGCAATATTCGTGCCGACGTCCGTTTTCTTTGACGTCGTGTTCATGCCCACGAGTGGCGGAGGAGACGGTCGATCCTTAGGAGCTAGTAGCTGATTTGTGAGCACTCCATCCTCCGGAGGTGCTATTGATTATTCTTTTGGTACATACATGTATATATATATCCATGATTTGGGCACGACGGGGTCCTGTCCCGTCTATATGTCTAGTATTCCAGTAGAGGCTCGTAGATATGCACGTGTGGGTAATGTGGTCCCATAATGTTCATGCATGTGTATGGATATGTTTGTATATAGGTATATGTATTATTTTGATGACCTAAGGGTTTGTGTTTATGAGAGTAAATATATTTCCAATGGTGATATATTTCCATGAATTTGAGTACATATTATGAATGAAAGGCTATGGGTAACGGAACGAGTGGTGTTCGGTGATTAGCCCCGGATACCCGTCATGGCCCGTAGTTCGGGTCCTGACAGGGTTCATGTAATAATAGATTCTAATCATCAATTCCATGCTTAATGAAGCTAACCCAATCAATAAATCAAGATTTAAAAGCCTAGAATTAAGAACCCATTGAACCATCTTTTAATCATCAAACTCTTAATGAACTAGTATGATAATGGATTCCTAAGGTGATAAAGTAATCATTGAATGGAAAGGAAAGTGAAGGGACTTACCACAAAGATTTTCCCCCAAGAAATGCCTTGAAATGCTCCCAATAGCTCAGTTTTCGGAATAGTAATGAATAAGGAACTTAGGGCTTTTAACACGCATTTAATGAATCTTTCGGCATGATACCAGCTTTTGCGACAACGGGACCGCTGCGGCGGTACCGCTTTAGCATTCCCTCACATCGTTGCGGTGGTCAACTAGTGAATGCACTAGGCCGCTTTTGCGGCATGGCCACCGCTATTGCAATACTGGTGCCGCTATAGCGGGGTACCAGACACCAGAAAACTCCCAAGGTTCACAATCTTAACCCGAAATCCCGACTATCACCCGAAGTCATCTGCTCATATACCATATAAGCAGACATATAAAAACACGCTACGAATGCACTTGTGGCCTCGGAATTCCCAATGGAGGTCTTGTTGATCGAGTCAACTCCCGATACCTCAAAACCAACTTTCAAACCCAAGTCCCAAAATGCACCCGAGTGCCCGAACTGAATATACACACAAGTTCTAAAAGACCATCCAGACCTCTCAGAATCGATGGATTCCCGAACAAGGTTTGTATACCCAAAAGTCAACTTTGAGTTAACTTTTTTTCGCTTTAAGCCCGAATTTCCCAAAAAGTCACCCAACTCATATCCAAACACCTCGGGAAGCATGTCAACGATCCCCTCGGGTCAAATGTGAGCTAAATAAGCTCGCAGAAGGGTCAAAAGTACTGAAAAGACTATAACGACTAAACGGGTCGTTACAAAAAATAAAAAAGAATTTTTAAGCAACGTATATCAAGAAGCCATGGCCTTCGCTACTCAAATTCTCGATAGTCACCAGCCTGCTGAAATCAACGTTGAATTGAGATGAGCCTTTTAATATAATAACACCAATATGCTGATATAATCAAATGTTCATAATATCCAGTATTATACAATAAATTTAAATAGAAAGCAAGATAGTTATTGAAAAAATGATTTGGACTCGTACATTAATGATGTTAGCTATTTTTTATTTTATCTCGATCTGTTTTAGGACCTAGAAATTTTTGACCATTTTCTTTTACTTTGAGTTCTTGCTTACAATAGAGACAATTTCTAACGTAAAATTCCAAATTTGTACTTGCTTATAAGCTGAACATATACTTACCTATTTAATTTTTTAATTTATAATGCCTCATCATTTTACCCGTGGCAACTATGGTTAATCAAGTTGTTTTAGCTATGATAATTTTTTATTTAACTTTGTTGTTATCCTACGTTTGAGAACCATGTTAAAGGAATATGGATAGCAAAGGATCTCTAAATTTAAACAACAACAACAACTATATCTCTATCAATCAAGAGCGAAGAGGGTAAGAAGCAAATAACAAAATTGTAATGGCATTCATGGCTGCACGTAACTGAAGCACATTTTAAGCACATTTTTTATATAGTATAAAATGTACGTTATAATTGATCTCAAGTAAGTGGGACCATAAATATAAGCATGAATTTACTGATCAGTTACAATATGGAGTATCAGAATGTCAAGAGACTGAGAGAGACGTGGTTATAGTAAGCATCATTATATCAAAGATGGCATTCACTTTAATTACAATCCTATTTTCTAATTTCAATGCACTTTAATTAGAAATATAATCCCCTTTGTTTAATTTCAATGCTGCCAACGTTCCATGTTACTGACATAATTATCTTTATTGTGCACCATTAAGTACATAAATAAAGAATGACTATTTGGTTACAAAGTGCATTCTTTAAGATGAATTTGTGATAATTATAACCTCTCAAAATTTATTTTTTGTATTAATTGTAAATAGACATTTTTATACATAGGTAGAATATGAGTAATGTTTGATTGAAGGGCAAAAATATCGATTAATTTTATTTAGGCATTTTGTCTTTCAACTTTAGATTTAGGAGCTTCCCACTTTTAGAATAGTATGATGATAGTTTTCGGACATGTGCATTGCACGTGTATTCCATGATAATTAGTACAGACTTCGTAAAATATTAGAAATAATATTTGAATAAGTGTGATGAATTGCACAAAATTTGAAAGCAAAGAATGCATGCTTAAATTGATGAACAGTGAGCTTATACAATCGGTATTCATTATCATCGCAAAGCTCTATCTTACCGGAAGTTACTATCAAGTGAAGTCGAAATGATACCCTTCATTTTCAAGAGAGAAAATAAAAGTTTCTTAGCACTTTCTATTACTTCGGTCACTAATACTATAGTTTGTAGTTGTACACAGTCAAGAACTTGTATAACCTTTTCTTAAGCAGTTTTTTAAATATATCAAATATTCAACTTATCTAATATTTCAAAAACACATAATTTAAATGTTAATATGAGCAATGCCACTTATGGTCACAAATGGTTAACGTCTTAAAGTTTGTGCCTTGTCTTTAAGATATTGTAATCTCCGTCTTTTTACGTACTCGCATACATATCAAGAAGTTGCCGTTGAATGAAAGTAGTTTTTGTAGAAGTTGTACGAAAATTTGATTAATATTTTGTCTTTATTATGATGGCTAGTAGATCATACTATCAAGTGAAGTCGAAATGATACCCTTCATTTTCAAGAGAGAAAATAAAAGTTTCTTAGCACTTTCTATTACTTCGGTCACTAATACTATAGTTTGTAGTTGTACACAGTCAAGAACTTGTATAACCTTTTCTTAAGCAGTTTTTTAAATATATCAAATATTCAACTTATCTAATATTTCAAAAACACATAATTTAAATGTTAATATGAGCAATGCCACTTATGGTCACAAATGGTTAACGTCTTAAAGTTTGTGCCTTGTCTTTAAGATATTGTAATCTCCGTCTTTTTACAGCCGCATACATATCAAGAAGTTGCCGTTGAATGAAAGTAGTTTTTGTAGAAGTTGTACGAAAATTTGATTAATATTTTGTCTTTATTATGATGGCTAGTAGATCATTGTCATCAATTTCATGTTGTGTACACCTACAAAAAAAAAAAGGTAATAGTTATTTGTTATAGAGAAACTTAATAATAATTGACATAAGAAAATTAATTTCATACTTATATATATCATAGTTGTAGGTATATGTATCTTTATCTGATTCAAACTTATGAGTCCTTTCCTCTGTAAATTTGACAGAAAATATTAGTTGAGTTGTATAATTCAATATCGACGTGTTTTGTGCTAGCATGCAACACCGAATAAAAGAAAATAAATTCAAATTTTAAATCAAGCATTCTAGAATACAAGATATCTAAGATGTACCACATTCTCGACTTCTTCTTCTTCTTTCTCCATGCAGTCCATCCACCATTTTTGGTTCCATATTTCTGATCTTTCACTCTTTCATAAAAAATAATCTTGAAAGGTGTGTCAAATAATGGTATTAACTTAGAAAAGGTCTAAAAAAAGAAAGTGAAAATTTTGTTGTCACGACCCAAATCATGGATCATGCGGGCACCCACACTAACCTTCCCTGGTGGGCGAACCCTTCGTATAACTACCTTAATTTGATACAACATGCGGAATAAATACTATTATTATAAGAAATTCCCAAAACTGTCTAGACTCATACAAGAGCTTCTAAGAAGTTTACAATTTGAATGATATGAGACTCAACCGGATACGACTTCGTTGAAGGATAGAGAACAAAGAAATCTAAGGAGAGACTGCGGGTTGCAATATCTCAAATAGCTCACCCAAACGCCTTTGACGAATGCCTCGAAACGGTCGTGAGACTCCGAACATCGCTCGAAAATAACTCTACACTCCGGATGAGTGTAGCAAGAGTAGTATGAGCACAACACTAGGCTCGTAGGTATCATAGGCCGACAATGGTTAGTTCACGCATATAAACAAGAAGCAACTAACAAGTAGCGGATAAGTAATCAAACACGGTCACACATCTAGCACATGAGAAAGTCTTGCATTAACGATAGTCAAGGGATCTCAATATCTCGGATTATAAGCCTAGGAGAATTCTATAAACCTCGATTCCATCCAAGCCCTTTAAAATAAATACTACAAACAACAACTCGGTAATTCACAAATCAAGAATCAATCGAGAGAATGTGCCATGCAATGACATGAATGACCATTCAAATGGAGTGCTATGCAATGCAATGTCGTGCTATGTAAATGTTATGCAATGCGGTAGTCACCTCTCACACTCCACTCCCGTACACACATGCTATGGCAATGCCTCATAGTCATGACCCATGGGGGACCCGCGAAGTCCATGTACCACTCGCTCCGGAATATGACCTCGGATCACGAGCGCACTCTCACGATCCCGACAAGACCTTGGGCATCAGACGCTCCATCGTTCCTGGCAAGAAACCTCGGGCAACAAACACTCACAATCTCCGGCAGAAACCTCGGAGTCTCTCTCTGTCACTCTCAATCTCCGGCAGAAACCTCGAGTCTCTCTCGTCTCTCAATCTCCAGAAACCTCGGAGTCTCTCAATCACTCTCCTCACCATTATAACAACATAAGAGTAATATGAAAGCATGTCATGCATGATATCAGTCTCAACTATATCACCAATATGCAATAAACAAGTACAAGTCATATTATTGCAGCTCAATCATCAATATTACCCTTCCCTTTCATAAGGTGAGGGAGCTAGTACGTGATAAAAAGATACAACTAGGTGATAATTACATCACATAGCACATAGAATATGGGATGCATGCCTCGCATGGAATCAACCTCAATAATCACCGCAATCATAGGTTCCATAGATTCATACTAGGAATTGCAATTCAATATTCAATTCTCGGTAATAACCTTCCTCTTCCATATGACCGGTGGGATAACAAGAGAGAGAGAATTATATCAAATACATGAAATCACAATACAATGACACATAACAATATCGTAATAATGGCGACGAGCCCACAAATCATCACAATAATGGCGACAAGCCCACAGAAAATATCAACCTAGATGGAATTTACCTCCACACCGTGCCGAAGGCCTATCATGCTTTCCCGTCAATCACTACTATTTACATACGTTTCGCTAACAAAGTCTAGACATAAAGTAAACCGTAACCTACCTCAATGCCGAACTGTGTGTCACGAACTTTCACGCCAAAGCTTTTTCCTTCAAGTGCTTCCGATCGGACAAGGTCTTTAGTGCTTATTCGTCACACAATATGTGTACGCTACCCAATAATACTTTAACCTATATTAAGACGCCAACAACTATGGTTAAGCTACGGGGCAGAGATTCAAACGTATTCTAACGTTAGTAACTCCTTTCTAGATGTTTAGGCGATGTTTTCTCTTGTATCTAAACCAACCACATACAACCAATCCAACATCAATAATTATGTATTCAATACCAATCCGGACAGCCCACACAATATTCTAAACAGCCCACATTCATAACATGCAATAACGATTCACATACGGCTACGACATTCTCAAGTTACTTCTAATAGTTTGTAGCCTTAACGTTTCATGTAACAACTTATAACAGCCCATCCAACATACAATATGATGTATACTCTTAACTTATAATTATTCTTTCCAACTTAATGAAAACACAAGTCCAAAACAGTCCACTACCACAACATGTCCAAAGCAGTCTCTAACCGACAACATAACGATGTTCGGAATTCTTGCAAACGTTTACGAACATACTAAGCCAACCACATGCGATTTTTATACATCATTTCATGTCTTCTTTTCATATAATTTCAGCAAGTTATGACCAGCTATCCACAAGACAAGTACAACATCAATTCATACGCAACTACGCTATATCGTCATTTCTATAATCCTTACAACAATTCTCAAACGACTTTAGTTTCAACTCCAACCATTAAACACCTTCATTTCCATCATAAAATTCATGATAATAACAATCAAAATATCAAGTAAAAACAGTTCACTAACTTCTTCACAAAACAGTCCACACACGGCTACACCATGCTTCAACATCGCTCACATAAAATCATAGATTCAACCATTTTCATACTAACATAACTTCACCTTTAACCTTCCAATTCTTTTCATTCTTTTTACCATGAGATCTATGATAGTAACAACCATATTTATTAAAGAAAATCAGTCCATTAATTCCACCAAAACAGTCCCTACGGCCAACTAACATTCCAACACCAACTTTCATGATTTTATGCATGCGATTCATGTTCGTCAAGTTACAACCATACTTCAACATCAACACATATAACCCCATAACTACCATCATGTTCCAATATCAACACACCTTATTTCATGCATACAACTTATATTCACACATCTACATCACCCTTAATACATGAAAAGAAAGTTAGATCTTACCTTGACAACTTGACTTCTCTACTTGGCTAGAGTTGGTGACTTGAGATGGAAATGGTTCTTGTTGCTCCAAAGACTATCTTCACGTTTTAGGGACCTTCTAAAGGGTTGAAACACCTTGGAAAATAATTTTTGGATCAAGACTCAAAGAGCTAAATTTCAGCCCTCTTGGCCGAATGGCTCTCCTCTCTAGGCTTAGGTTTTCTTTCTTTGTGTTGTGTAGTTGAAATGAATTGTGATGGCTGATGTCTTAGTCATTATTTGGTTCAACTTTGATGCCTACAAGTTGGTCACATGCTCCACTTATGGCATGAGTCACTCCATTAACTTTACACTTAAAATTCCATTTTTTTTTCTACAACTTTAGGCCAAGTGTGGCCAAGCCTCACCTTCTTGTTTCTCTTTCTTCTTTCTTTTCAATTGTTTACAAGACAATTGTATGTGTGGTGAATGATTCATACACCATCCTTTGTCCATTGTAATTATGCCAAGATGAATGTGCAATATTTAATGTGAAATGATCCCTCCACCATGTTGGGTCTTCCTAAAATAATGTATACTTTCATAAAGTAGTAGATGCTTAAATATTCAAATGCATGCTTCACATGGATGCCTTATTTTCAGTCACTTGGCTGAATTCCACACTCCTTTCTTTCAATTTGGTTGTCCACAATATAATGTAAGTGTAGTGGATGAATCACATTTAAATGTATATTTGTATGTCTCCCATAGTAGTCTTATTTAAGATGACTTTGAGTCATCTTTTGGACATGGCATGTTAATGTTCATATTGGCTCATTGTTGCTACTAATTTTAACTTAACACCACGATTAAGTAGTTCCTAATTTCCATTAATGCTTCTATACCAAACAAAATTTGTAGATAAATTGTGACTTCAAACGAAATCGGAAGTTAAAGTCTCTACTTTGTATCTTGAGATAGTCTTAATACTCAGCCCGACTTGAATCATCCATATCTCCTTACCCCGATATCATTTTGACGAGCTGTTTGTTGCGTTTCAAACTAGACTCGATGAACTTAATTTTAGGCTTTTGAAACACCTTAAAACTCCTCATATACTAGGAGATATGCCTCCTACAATATAGGCTAAAATCGGGTCCGAGATAATGTGTTATAATGTTATGGGTGCAGGGATGTGGAGTGAAATGAGCGGTGGATTTGGATTAAGTACCCAATTATTTTCCAACCTCAGGTAACCTGTTGTTATGTGACAACAATCAAGAAAAGATAATGACTAATGATCGTGTTGAGGAAATTATAACGGAAAAGGAAGCAAAAAATGTTGTCTCGAGAAACAATTTCAAGATACTTTTATATGCCAATAATTCAAGCAGCCAAGGAACTTAATATTGGGGTGACATTTTTGAAGATAAGATGTAGGGATTTGGGGATTCGAAGGTGGCCACATAGGAAGTTAATGAGTCTTCAAACACTAATCAAGAATGTTAAGGTTCACTCTCTCTATATACACATCTTTTATACACTCTTGTTTCAATTGCATATAATATTATGGTGATGAAAAAAAAAAAAAATTCACTTTTTAGTTTATGTAATGATATTAGATTCTCTTAATATTTCGTTTAGAAAAAGAACGTTAAGATTTATTCTCTATATAAACATGTAACCCTTGTTTCGGTTATGAATATTTACAGGAATTGAAGAGTGGGGAAGGAAATGGTATGGAACAAAAGTGGAAGGATGTGATAGATTCATTAGAGGAAGAGAAGAAAAGGATGGAAGAAATTCCAGACATGGAACTTGAGGAGAAAACAAAGAGATTAAGGCAAATTTTTTCCATTAAGGATTTTTGGCAAGGGTACTTCGACGAAAGAAAATTTAAGAATGGTGAAGAAAGGGTTAGTGAAATCAGAATACTTTACCAGTTCAGAGTGGGCAAGGTTTGTGTTTTAGTCAAGGTTGGTGTGGTTCTAAGAAAAAAAAATTGTGAGGCCTATCTATAACGTTCATAGGTTGGGTTATATAGGATTAAAGCATTTTGACAAAAGCGATTATATTCGGAAACCGAGGATGGGGGGAAATTTGAATTTGGAAATTGAAAATTTGGTCTTTTATCTAAGATGAGGGAGTTCCGACTAGTAAGGAGAGAAGGTGTTTATGGCGCATTCGTAGGTTTATGTCCTATTAAAGATTCTTTAGTAACCATCGGCGTTCATTCTCTCATGTCGCTCGAGGACGAGCGATTGTTTAATTGGTATGCGATGTAACGACCCATTTGGTCGTTTAGCACTTTTAGGCATAATATTCCTAAAACACCCTTTTCGCGGTCAAATCTTGCTGTCTATACTGCGATAACGGGTGATTCGGTTATTTAATTGACGAGTTTTAGTCCTCATTTGACATGCGAGGACGAATGTTCTAAAGGAGGAGAATGTCACACTCCATAATAATCCTTGCTACTTGTATTAAAACAAGAAAGAATGAGTTAAGAAGGTTCAAGGAAAGTTAATCGAGTTAGTAAGAATATCGTTTATAAATATGGTTGTCTTAAGTATCTCGAGGTGACCTGGTAACCTAAAGGATTTGAAATCGCGTTATGAGTATGTATATGAGGTAATGTGAGTGACCTTTTAAAGTATTTGAGATTATTAGTAATGATATAGAAGATGGACAAAAGATAGGAATATACTTTTTCGATTGGAGTTTCGTCGAAGCTTTGTGAGTTCTACTTATGGTTATTGTGATTCTACGGACCCTTCGAGACATGTATATAAATTGTTATGGATGTAAATGACTGTGTATATGTATGTATAAGAGGTTACATGAGGTTGGAAGAGGATTAGAAGTTAAACGAAATGAATCGAGTCCGAGATTTTGCGAAATTGTTCCGATTCATTTCGTTTCTAATCCTCTTCAACTCAATCATACATATGTCATTTACATCCATAACAATTTATATACATGTCTCGAAGGGTCCGTAGTCTCATAAGTAGAACTTTAAACTCCAATCGAAAAAGTATATTCCTATCTTTTGTCCATCTTCTATATCATTACTAATAATCTCAAATACTTTAAAAGGTTCACATTACCTCATATACATACTCATAACGCGATTTCAAATCCTTTAGGTTAAGTCGATACTTAAGACAACCATATTTATAACGATATTCTTACTAACTCGATTAACTTTCCTTGAACCTTCTTAACTCATTCTTTCTTGTTTTAATACAAGTAGCAAGGATTATTATGGAGTGTGACATTCTCCCCTCCTTTAGAACATTCGTCCTCGCATGTCAAATGAGGACTAAAACTCGTCAATTAAATAACCGAATCACCCGTTATCGCAGACTATAGACAGCAAGATTTGACCACGAAAAGGGTGTTTTAGGAATATTATGCCTAAAAGTGCTAAACGACCAAATGGGTCGTTACATTTGTAAAAGAGTAACGTACCTCAAATTGTTGCAGAAAGTGGTGAGAAAGAAAATTAGGGTAGATAATGATTTGACAAAAGACAAAAGAATATACTAATTGAGTAATTTGAAGTGTTCCATACAATTTATAGAATTTGATAAAGAATATCAAAAGTAATCTAACGGATGGAAGCTAAAAGAAGCAAAGAATGCGAAAGAGATAGGAAGCATATAATTTGTGCAATTAACAGATTTAATGCCTACAATAAATCCATAACCCCACTACTCAAATATATTTAAATTCATAGACACGGACTTTAATTTGCATCTTTAGTGCGTGAGGAGAGAGGTTTTGGTTATTTGGGTTTAAGGTAGAATGGTAGTATATAAATTTTTAAAGGACATTTTGGTAATCTAACTTTTAAGTTAGAGGCTTCCCACTTTTAATAATATATGATAAGCTAGATCTCAAAAAAATACTAAAAATCAAAAAAAGAATCGCATAAAACGGATAACGGAGCTTACGAATATTTAAAGTTTTGCACTTACGCGCCTTATTTTTAGGGGGGGGGGGGGGAATGGGTTTAAGAGAATTTAAAGCCTCGGACTAATGGATGTGATTATACCAACACTAACGTGTCACGCTAGAAAATCCACCCTAGACGTGACCGGCATCCGACGTCATGAACAACATCAGAAAAACCTTATAATATATAGAAAACGTTAGCTACTTTCAATTCAGCAATTATCTAATAAGTGAGATACACACCCTTAGAAAATATCCAAGATAAGGTCATGCTCATTATAACAAAACTACGGAAGTCTAAGTCCATACTTAAATAATATGTGTCAACATGCCCCAACAATCACGGAAAAACATCCATAACACTACCCATAGTTCAACAACCATCTAAGGAGCTTCTACGAAATAAAGAGTGTCTAAAGTCTCAAGACGCAGCCCAACAATCTAAGTAAATGAAATAATGTAGAGAGGTTCCCCACAAACAAACATGTGGGCTCACCGAAAGATCTCGAGAAGTAGCAAGTTCCCCTAAGTCGTCGGCACATCACGAACCTGCTCTTTAATGTTACCTAACATACCATCAAAAACAACAACGTTATGCCTGAGTACTGGGTACTCAATGAGTGCCTCGGGGATAATAAATAATATAGAAAAATAAATTAATTAGGATTAGTAACACCGTTTAAGTGCAAAGCAGTTGACAAATCCAGAGGTAAGATAAACCAACAACTTTATAACCATCAAAGAAACCATTAAGAATGATTTATATCATTTCCAATCCATTATGCCATAAATTTACAATCTGAGTATTTCCATTTGGAGTTCAATATCATCAACAATCCACTCACAGGCAAACAAGCTATAACATATGCCAATATAGGCCCAAGTCAGTAAAACGAAGGGATGACCATGTAAGGTTCCCTAAACAGCATAGATGCACCACACCGGGGCAATTTGACCCACGATGACTATCCTTCCGAATGAATAGTTAGGCAAACACCACATCGGAGTGTATAACCCTCGATGATTACTCTTCCTCCTAAATGGCTAGGCTAGCTCCACTAGGATCCATAGTGACTACCCTTCCTCCCGAGTAGCTAGGCAAAACACAAACAATATAAATCATGGCAAAGAGCCTAATCACAATCCTAGCATAGAAGCCAAATCACTCAAATCATGACATGAAAGCTGAATCACAAGTCATATCATGATAATCACATCATTCATTAAGAATTATGTTCATCATCCCATTATAGGGGTACATCAAAGCATTTTGGTTTTAGAAAATCGGGTTCACTTCTTTAAACAACTTTCAAGTTCAAGACAATCCATTATAGAGCATTCACATGAGATAGTCAAGCTTTTCAATTATCAAGTTTAAACATCCCCTATGCGGTAATTCAAGTTCGAATACCACAGCTTTATATCTCGATTTTCAATCATCCTTTAGAGAGAAAAACAATGAATGCGTATATATAATATAGTACAAATAGGGTTTAATGTGGGCTTGTCCCTCACTACTCAGACCACAACAAAAAAATTCATAAAAACCAATCGAAAAAGTATGTTCAAAAAGAGACATACAAATCACCTTAATAGTCAAAAAGGATTTTTAAAAGAGACATACGTCTAATCCCGTTATAAGCTAGCAACCGGATTCTTCCAAGTTCAACACTCACACTACAATGGTTCTTAAATGACAAAGATTAGAACTTTAACGAATTCTAGGGATTTCTACCCTGATTCGAAAATTAGGGCTTTTTCTAAGCCAATAAACGGGTTCTTAAAACCTTTCATGAATCACTAACAAATTCCAACCTTGTAGAACTTTATACTCTAACCCAAACTTTAGTAATACTCAGAAAAATTTAGAAACTTTACCTCTTTGAAGAAATCCACACGCCCCTATATTCTTCTTCTTGAGATTTCAAGAACTTAGAGTTTTAGAGAGATGATTTACTATTAAAAGGGGATGAATATGGTGTGGGAATGATCAAGATTGAGTAGGACCTTACCTTAGGTTTAGAGAGACTTTTCAAGGGTTCTTTTCCACAAAAATATTGATTTGGAACGAAGTGGGAAATAACACAACTAGATAGGACTTAAAGAAAATTCAGAACTAGAAAAAAATAACCCAAATAGCATTAAGCCCGCGTCGCGGGTGCAATGCCTGATCATGGGATCCACGTTGGCCATGCGATGTGGCTCCAACGCCTGAACACGTTTTTGTCTGTAGCTGGATTATGCGCGATGGGCCCGCGATGCACGCTTAACACACGTTTCTGATAATCGATATTCACTCAGTAAAACAATCATAACTCCTTGTACGTAGCTCGGTTTGAGCTCCACTTTATATGATTGGAAAGGTATTTCAGATACCTATAACTTTCATGTCTTGAGTTTTTCCAAATCCCTAACACAAATACCCAAAAACTGGACATAACTCGAAAGGTCAACAAAGACTTAGGTGATTTTAAGAACTTTTACGAACGCCTTACCTTGGTTGACCCCGAAAAGATCATTTAACATCTGTACTCATCCCGAAGGGATCCATATAGCTAATATGACTTATATACCCTAATTATTTCACATTCACACATAACTTGGATTTACGGGATGTTACATTATCCCCACCTTAGGATCATTCGTCCCCGAATGAAAGTCATGGCCTGAGATTCTTTACAAAACCTTAAATTTTCAGAAATTTCAAGAGTTCCATTAGTGAAGTTAAATATCCTTAGAGATAACATATGATTAACCACATTATGAATGCATCATTCAAGCCTAAGCACAATAGTGGGAGATTCACAGCCCACTCTTAACTTTCACAGGAAAACACAACCGAAAGGTTCAACACATACCTGTAGCAGGAAACAAATAAGGATATCTCCTCTTCATGTCCTCCTCGGCTTCCTAAGTAGCTTCTTCAGTATTATGATTACGCCACAGGACTTTAACCGAAGCCACATCTTTCGTTCTCAACCTCCTAACTTGACGATCCAAGACATGCACACATTCTTCTTCATAAGACAACCCTTCATTGATTTCAATCTCGTCTTGATTCAAGACATGAGAAGGGTCAGGCTTGTACAACCTCAACATCGAAATGTGAAACACAGGTTGCACCATAGCCATCTCAGATGGTAACTTCAACTCGTAAGCCACTTTCCCAATTCTTCTCAAAATCTCGTATGGGCCCATAAAACCCTTTCTACCAAACCGCATAACTCCTTTCATTGGTGACACCTTTAGAAACACCTTGTCACCTACCGCAAACTTTAGCTCACGATGTCGCATGTCCGTATACGAATTCTGTCGACTCTGAGTTGTCTTGAGTCATTGCACAATAAGGTTCACCTTCTCGATTGCTTCATGAACTGAGTCAGGACCCAGTAGCTCTACTTCAGTTGGTTCAAACCATCCAATTGGCGATCTGCAACGCCTCTCATAAAGAGCTTCATAAGGAGCCATTTGAATACTTGCTTGATAATTGTTGTTGTAAGCAAACTCGACAAGAGGTAGATGCTCATCCCAATTACCCCCAAAGTCAATGGCGCACACCCTCAACATGTCTTCCAGAGTCTGAATAGTTCTCTCTGCCTGCCCGTCCGTCTGAGGATGAAAGGCAGTACTCAAGTTCACACGAGTTCCCAAACCCTCTTGGAACGATTTCCAGAAATGAGTAATAAATTGCGTAGGCTTAGATATTTCTCCCTTCCACACAATAACTGGTTCATCAGGGAAAGCAAATCGAACTATAATCGAACAACTTATTGTCACGACCGGCCTAAAGTGAGCGGTGACTGGTGCTTCACCAGGCACCCCGAAGCAGGAAGCTCCTGAATCAAATCGTCGTATCGGGCTATCCAGGTTAACGAATTGCTCGTACGGTAGCCGATAGCGGACATCACACAAATGCGAGAACGA
>NW_026713143.1:0-28961 GCF_029784015.1 Lycium ferocissimum
TAATTTTAAAACACTATTCACACATTTAGACCCTTTTCTATCTTTCTACAATCCTGTGTTTAAACCCTACTAATTTTAAACAAAAAGGAAGATCATGAAACTTACCTTAGATGAGGGAGGAATCCTTGAAGGGAATCCCTTTTTTAAAAACCCCTTTATCTCTCTTGGGATTTCTTGATTTGGATGGCTTTTAATGGGTTTTTCATACCTCTGATTCTCTCAATTCTTGTTGTTGATCTTAGATTTCCTTTGTTTTCTTGTGATTGAAGTGTATGGAATGTCCTAGAGAAGTCTTGAAGTGTGGAGGTGTGGGAGTGAAATGAAAATGAAACGAGGAGAGGTCATATAATTTCATCATCGCTCCCGACCAAGATCTACGGACCAACATACGGTCCGTATGTTTTCCGACCGGCCGTATGTTTGGCCGTAGATCTGGTCGATGAGATATGGTATACCGGGCTGGATCTACGATTGGACATACAGTCATACATTTTATACGACGATTATGTCGGCCGTAGGTTTGTCAGCTTTTCGAGACTTGTTCTCGTTGACTCGTTTGATCTTCGATCCTTATGAAAACTTCCTAACACTTGTTCAACACTTCAATACCATTCTAAGGGACGTTATAACTCTTTCTCAAAGTATCATTAGAGCGTCGTTGACTCAATACCCGGAATTTTTTTGCCGATACACTCAACTTATAACTCGCTTTCCTTAATAACTTTCTTTCCTTAACTCGAATGTCTTTAGAAATCTTAGTTGTGGCCATCAAACACTAATTCTTACTTGTCCAAACTCGCATACCTCATACCCTCGTTAGTCTATTCACCGTACGCTAAGGGGGAATTTTCGAGGTGTGTCGTATACACAGATATTCCTTGTTCCGAATAGAGAATCACTTGTTTAACCGAATTAATAATATGCGGAGCCTCGGCCCAATCTAAATGCATAAGTCGGTGGCTTTCGGGAGTAAGTGTGTCGGTCAATGGCCTCGGCCAAGTATAGGTATACATAAGACTCCGTGCCATCGAGCAATCACATATGTTCAAAAATTATTTATTATTATTAAGGAACTAAGATCATTAAAATAATGGACATTACTAAACTGAGACATGTATTCAAGGACAGATGATGAGAACCGAAGCTTTAACTAGTTTATAAACATGCTGAGTATATTCTAGACTGAGACTCAGGGGTATCAAGCACAAGTCTATAATGATTACGTACTGAGCTCACAATATTCGGAATGAAAGTCATGAACGAATTATGAAACTAGAGAATAGAAGTTCTCCAACTATTCAAGGAACTAAGCTTAACTATATTACGAGGCATTTCGTAACGTTGTAAAAGAACAAAGTGTAGGGAGAATCATTAATATTCCCAAACGTAAAGAGTTAGCCTCACATACCTTAATTCCAGCCTTTTGAGTGTAATACAATGTTTGTCAACCCTTTCAATCTTAATCTATAACAATACAAGTCAAAGGGATTCAATATTAAGCAATAATACTCATGCTTCGGCCTTCTAGGCATTTTATCAAATACTTGGTGGGCACAAGCTCACAACCTTCATTAATGGTGTTTCTATGCCCAACAACCCATTCTCTTGCTCTTAGATGATTCTACAATCTTATATTGCTATAATCAATATCATTCTTCGTCACTCATAAGATAAAACACCCTTAATCAATAATCAACAATCAACAACTCGTCACGACCTTAACTGCAGTCGTGACCGGCGCCCGAACCGGGCACCCGTACGTACTAAAAGCCAAAGATAGTAACTCGCATTTAGAAAAATTTGGGTAGTATTTCCTCTGCTTTTCTTACTAACCAAAATTTACCTCGCAATGCAAAAATACCAACAAAGGCCACACCGGGCCAACATGTCCATATATATACATATATAGGCGAGCCGACAAGTGTCGCCGCGGTGAATAAACCGCCCAAACATACCATACGTGTATAGAGACGTGGTCAGCTTATCGCCACACCCTACGTACATGTCTGCGGACATACACACACGGAGTAACAAAGTCATATGACGGGACAGGCCCCGCCGTACCCTGAACAAATATACACAAATGTAACAAAAGGTCGTACCAAAATGCGGGCTCCGGCAGGAGCTCTTCAAGATGGGCCGGGCATGTGGAACCTAAGGCGGCGGCTCGCTCAAACGTGTGTACGCACCGCGCGCATGAAACGCAGCCCCCGAAGTGGGGTCGCACGGAAAATGTACTGAATATGTAAAGCATAGAATACGGTCGTGATCATAACTAGGTACGGGGTTCACGTAACAAATATAGTGTCAACACAAATCGAAGAAGGCGTAGAATCGGAAAACTTGCCTTAAATCGTGTGTCATATATGTCCGTGTCATGTCATAATATCATATATATATTCTGGTACCCGCCCTCTAGCGAGGGACTCGCTGAAATGTCGCATGTGCGTACCGTACCGACCCTTTATGAGGGACTCGGTCGTACCCTACCTTTCGGGACTCGTGAATAATCACATCATCGTATACCGTACCCGGCCGTTTCGGACTCGGTCGAAGCCGACCCTTTCGGGACTCGGTGAATAAATCATATAAGTATCACGTATAGTACTCATGTAATCATATACACATAACAAATAATTAACTAGGAGCTTTCTTTAAGTTTCGCGGTAAGTACGTGTCAAACATGTCATACCATAAGGAAATCCTCGGAATACGTGAGCCCACTTCGGTCAAGTTGAGGTCGGCGTACCCAAATTATGATCGTTAGGTATACCCAAATTATGGACGGGGTCATGTACGAAGGATCCAAGGTCATCTAATTTCATTTGGACAAGTATTAAATGTTTAAACGATCTTTTGAACAAAACATGAATTTCTTAATTCAATTCTATTGAATGAAAAAGGATCAAATTCAAACTCGGATTTCTAGGAGTAGAGTCGTCCCCGAGGCTCGTGTCAATCCTAACATGCCTAGGACATGCCAAGAGAACAAAAGTTGAAGCTTTACATACCTTTTGCTTCTTACGCCTTTCCAAATTCACTTCCCGTTTCGCCAAAAATGCAAATGGTCACATTGACCGGTTACTATTCATGAGACTTACAATTTCCAAGCTTAACCAATATTGTTCTATAATAATTTGGCAAAAAAAAAAAAAAAAGCATCTCCCCTATACATATAACATCCCCGAGATTCAACTGCCTCGTTTCAACAACAACCAAACCAACAACCAAGCTACAACATCAACAATCAACTCAAAATACATTCTAACATCAATAGCTCTTTTTCTACATAACTCAACAACATTCATAATATTCCAATATCTTACCTCAACTGCTTACATTCAAACCGATATCGACATTTATACATTCGATTACTAATTCAAAACCATTCAAACAATATTCAAGAACATTTCAAACAATTCACACAATTTTCCAAACAACTCAAACCATACTCCAACTCACCCGAATTCATCTCCAAACCCAAGAACCACACCAAACATATTCTTTCTTCCAAATTCATGATTTATACCATTAAGCCACACACTAACAAGGCAATATCCGTAAATATAAAAATTACATAAAATTCCCATAAACTTCCAAATCGTCTCTTAACCAACATAACATTATTCTAAGTTGTTAAACTTGTATTTCTCATCATAAAATCCATGACGACAACAACTAAAACGCTAACGACGATTTGTTAATTCACTACTACACCAAGGGGAGGCATACGGCCAACACTACTTCCACACACAAAAATGATTTTCATCCTTGTCTTCACTCTACAACCATCAAAACATGCTAGTTAACATTAATACATTACTTTCAACAACACACACACATGCACGGCCAACCACTCTTCACACGGCCCAACTCCAACTTCATTCCTAACATGAATTTCTTCCATTTTAGCATACTACGACACATGTAAACCATGCATAACACACAAGACAGGATTAAAACTCACATTTCTTCTTCACTTCCTTACTTGACCAAAGTTGGTGGATAGAGAAAACAAGCAATCTAACGCTCCAAACAACACTTCCACGTTATTGAGCACCCTTGAATTAGCAACTTTGCATGAAGAAATTATTTTTTTGATGGCTTAATCTTGAGCTTGAAATTTCAAGCTATGGCCGAATGGAGCAATATTTTTGTCTCCAAGGTTCTTGAATTTTCTAAAGTGGAGGAGAAGGTGAATAAGATGACTACTTAGTCATCTTTTTAAATTTCATATATTGGCCAACCATGTGGCCATGGCCCACTTGAGGTGGCCGGCCACATGGCCCTCTTATTTCTCTTTTACTTTTTTTTTTTTTTGTTGAATTCTCAACTTCCCAAAATAGGATAGTTTCCAAAAATGGAATTTAACTCCAATGTTTCCTTAACATCTTCATGACATTAACATCATACACAATTTAAACCTTTAAAACATACAAAAATCTCTACTTCATCTCTCGGAATGGTCTTGTCCTTAACTTATCGAGATTGACTTGGATTATCCCGACGTACGAAATACGGGATATAACACCTTATTGTCAACTTCTTCTCTTTATTACACACGATCACAATACGTTGTTCACATTCGAAGTCATCACTCAACTTACACTTGTACTCATGAAACTAATACTCTCGGCTCGAATCATCGAATACATTGGTTCATAATAAAGTAAAGGATAAAGGTATTACCTTTTTGACGTTCGTATCTTTGCAACCCACTATCGGATTCTATGGAGACTCTTGTAACCCGAACTATTCTTCTATTTCTCATGAAATCTTAAAGGGTTTACCCAGGTTAATAGTGATCCGACAATCAAATCCTTAGAATCATCATTAAAGACCGAACGCGATCACTTTCCCGGACCGAATAACACATCTCGCACAAAACCATCACTTTCATTGATCAACCATTCGTATAAGAATTTGGGTTGTAGAGTGACCCCTCCGTGGGTGATTAAGATAAGAAATGTTCATAACCAATTAGAATCGACTAGATAACAATTTGAATAAAGTCCCAAGAATAAAGCAAGGGTGTAACACCACCTCTAGTGCGCAATCGTGTTAGGTGTGAAAGTATAAAACTAGTATAAAGATGATATTTTAGCTATATTAATCCATTCGGGATGAACGTTTGGGTGATAAAGATCCTGTTTTGAAGTCCACCAAATAGTGAAGTTGTAAGAGTATCTCAAACTCGTCTAAAAGTTTCGTAGGTTTGACTTATAAGATAGTTTCGTGAAAATTCGTTAGGCATTTGGGAATACTTCCTTCATGAAAGTTGTATATCTTTAAAATATCTTTCCAACACTATGTAGCCCAGCCTCACTATGCTCCGTGCTAGGAGTTATGGCCATATTTCATCGAACATCATATGTGCAAGGTAAAAATTCCTGTGGCTAAAATGTCACGTTAATACTCATTTAGGAAACTCAAAATTTTTACGCCGCCAAAATAGACCTACCATGTGCGTCACTCTGGGCGATGGCCTAGGCGGCGCACCAGGTCATTTTATGCTTGAAACGATTTTCGAATTTTATAAAAGCCTAACTTCGTTATATTCATTCCCACTTTGTTTTGGCTGAATTTTTGAGAGGAAACAACCCTAGTGTTTCCCCAAAATACATAAGGTAAGTTCTTGATCAATTCCCATCATTACTTCATCAATATAACACTAGTTCATCCTTTGAAATCATAAATGATTGAAAACTGAAGAAAGAGAAATTGAAGGAAACTTCGGGAAACATCTTAAAGGTATGTTCTTTGATCCATCCACGAGATTATAGAGGATTTGGACTAATTAGCAATTATTAGAAATAATAAGCATCAATGAGTGATTTATGGGGGATTCAAGAACACGTTTTCGGGCACGAAGGAGTCCTAGTTTTTCATAAGGGTAGGAACTCTTAGAATTTAGTAAAAATTGAACTTTATCATTATTAAGCATTGTATAGTGATTTTGAACCTTGGAAAAACTCTTGGTAGTATTATAGCGAAATCAAGATGTCTTTTTATTATATCCCGTATTTTGGCATTAGGACAATGGGTTAACCATGATAAGTTAGGGACAAGACCGTTCCGGGATACAAAGTCGAGACTTTTGACCTTCGATTTTGTTTTAAGGCATAAGTTGCTTATGAATGTTATATCCCGTATTTTGTACAAAGGGATATTCCGAGTAAATTACGGAAAGTTAAAGACAAGGTTATATTTTTCCGGTTTTGTTAAGAATACATAAGTTGCATATTTAACCTTTTATTGGTATGGAGTACTAAGGGTAAAATTGGAACAAGAAAAATTAAAGGCAAACTTGGAATTGGGAAATTTTATTTCATGACTTCTTGAAGAAGCCATGGTGGCCGTGTGGATATGAGTAGGCCCAGCTCTTGGTTAGTAATATTTTCATGCCATCAAATGGCACATGTGTACACTACATATCTGTGGGAGCAAGTATATATATATGTGTCACGACCCGACCGTAGGCCGTGACTGTGCCGGCCCGGGCACCCAAACACAATCATTAGTCGAATCATACACGGAAACTTATACGGACACAAATATCAAACGATTATATCCCAGCTCAAACAAATCTCAAACACAATAGTATATATATCAAAGCGGCAAGGCTATCAAATGGCGCAACGGCCCAAAACATGTATATAAATACGAGGGGGTGCCCGGCGCGAATGGTGCCCAGAACAAATAATATACAAACACAGCGCACGAATGGGCATAACCCATATACATGTCCACGGACCCCTAAACGGACAAAGAGAATCATATGACGGGACGGGCCCCGCCGTACCCCCCCCGAACCAATATATACAAATGCAACGAACGAATATATACCAAAATGTGGCTCGGGAATAAGAGGAGCACTCGCAATGACGAAGGGTGTCCTAAACGGGTGGATCACCGAGCGCGCATGCGTACTGCGGGCATGAAACGCGACCCCGAAGAAAGGGGTCGGTATTTAAATATGTCGAGTATGCAAAGCGAGAGAAAATGTAGTATACAAATCTGAGTCATAATCGAAACAGAAGTACAGAAAGTAAATGCATTTCAAAATATCAAAATGTTTACTTTCAAAATACAAATCATGCATAAGGCTCAGAAAATATGGTCGCCCGCCCGTCGATGGCGCCATAACACAGCATAACACCAGAAAGTTTCAAATCTCCGTATCCCCGTCACACATCATGTCACGGTATAACGCCATACACAGCATAACACCAAATATAAGCGAAACCCGGCCCTCGAGCGAGGGGCTCGGTGAACCATAAACACAGCATAACACCGGAATATAACAAAGTGCGCACGACAATAACACGCCGGGACTCGACGAAAGATACAACAGAATGCACGAGCAGAGTCGTGAGTAACCATATGTATAAAATCATTATCATAGACTCAAAAGATAAGTAAAATGACCATACTTAGAAATCGGAATAATAACCAAATCAAATTCTTTCAAAAGTCGTCAGGATTACAAAAAGAGGAGTCGCGGGACCCACGGACGGGTGTTGACTCGAGCCGGGCCCGCCTATGGAAAACATACTCATCATACGTCATACAATCACCTACGAGCATATCGAGGCAATCCGAGCCTTTCTGTTAAAGATACGGGTGTTCGTAGTTACGGAACTTTTTAAAAGCCAAACTTTTTATGCAAAAGTTGAAAGTCAAATATTTCAAAGACATAAAGGCCAATATTTCATCATATCAACATACGAATTCCAAGAAACGAATAAGAGTCATAAACATGCTCGGATTGCGAGAATCGAATTTCCTCGAGGCTCGTGTCACCTTACTTGTAACTAAGGCATGCCAAAAGAAGAAAGGATTGAGCTTTACATACCTCGTACGCACTCAACGCTAGCTCAAACTCAAGATAAATCCAACCTACGTCTCAGACTACCCAAGGTCTACAAATAATCCATAATATGCCAAACATTAGCTATAGACATTTGGGCATTTAATTCCAAATTAGCCCTTAATTCTACAGAAATTTGGGCAGCATTTCATCTGTAAATAGGCCAACCCCGAGAATTTAACTCGGCCAAATCAACAACAACAACAACAACAACCAACCTAGCAACATTAATAATCAATCCGGAAAGCATTCTAACATTAAATACACTCTTTTACATCACTCACCAACATTCATAAATTCAATTTAACGGCTTACCTTCAAGCCAACATCAACGCTTATACATTCAAATACTAACCCGAACCCCTACTAACAATTTTCAAGGACATTTCAACCAATTTATTCAACATTTCCAACATTCCAACAATGGCTCCAATTTACCCGAAAACAGCCCCAAACCCGAGAACACAACTATAATCCATCCCTCACTTCCAAATCATGATTTGTATCAACAATCCACACTATAACGATATCATTCTCATAAATATATAAATTACATCAAATGTACAATAACCTCCAAATCAGCCCATACAATTGCAACTTCAATCTTGAGTCATTAACTCTCATTTCCAACATAGAATTCACAACGACGACAATCGACATACTAAATAAGATTGATTCATTCTTGTCATATAATATGACCCCTATGCGGCCACACTACACATATACATATATGGATGATTCTCATTCTTTTCTTCACACTACACAACTAAACATGCTATATAAAATTGTTTCATCACTTCAACACAACACACACACTTACACGACCATAAACACCCTACACGGCTCAACTCCAACATACTCTATTTCATGATTTTCATCCATTTTAGCATACTACAACATGCATACAACATTCCTAACACATAAAACAACATCAATTCTTACCTTTCTTCTTCAACTCCACACTTTGCCTAGGGTTTGCAATTGACACAATGAATGGTTGGATGACCCGAACAACGCTTCCACGCTACCTAGGGACCTCAAATTAGTGGGTTTGCATCAAAGAAATAATTTTAGGATGGCTTGAATTGAAGTTGGTTTTTCTCCCTATTGGCCGAAAGCCTTGGTGTGGAGGTTCTTCAACTTCTTGTTATTTCTCTAAGTGTTGGATGATGAAAATGAATTAGTAGTCATCTTCTAAGCCAATATGAGACTTATACAAGTGTCCCTTGGCCCACACAAGTGTTGGACCAATTAAAATTGTCCACAATTTGTGTGGGCCAAATCCCACACCACACGGCCAAACATAGAAAAAAAAATGCATGATTTCCAACTTTCACAAATTCCACTTTTGGTCCCAAATTTTCCTAATTGTTCCATGCCAACAAATTCATGCACAACTTATGACTCAAAATAAAATCGAAGGTCCAGAAGTCTCGACTTTGTATCCCGGAATGGTTTGGACCCTAACTTATCATAGTTAAACCGGATTGTCCCAATGCACAAAATACGAGATATAACAGTGTGTATGCTTCTTTTTATGCTTATGGGTCGGTGTAGCCAATTTATATTGCTATTGTGTTGTGGACCTGTGAGGCATGTTATTGTGGGCTGTTGTGACAGGATGGTAGTGCCATATTACGGGGGAAACTCTGGTGAAATTTTTATAGAATCCCCGATGACTTAACATTCGAGGACGAATGTTCCAAAAGGGGGGAAGAATGTTACACCTTGGAAATTTTTTGCTAGCGTACGCTGAATAGACTAACGAAGGGCATGACGTATACGATATTTGATAAGTAAGAAATAGCATTTGATGATTCTAAATGAGATTTCAAAGACATTTCAGATAAGGGAATAAAGTTGTTAAAGAAAGCAAGTCATATGTTGTGTGTCGGACAAGATTTACGAGCATCGAATTAATGAGAGTTTCATGATGTTTTGAGGAAGAGTTATAATATCCCTTAGATTGGTATTGAGGTGTTAAACAAGTGTCAATAAGGTTCCATAAGGATTGTAGATCAAACGAGTCAACGAGAATGATTTCGAAACCACTGGGCATTATATGGCCCAACATACTGGACGTATAAATTATACCGGCCGTATAATCGCCCCCAGAAGGGCATACTTCTCTGCACCAAATCTACGGCCAGACATACGGTCAGTATAAATTATAAGGACCGTATGTTGGTCCGTAGATCATGGTCGGGACAGATTTTAAAATCATATAAGGGACCTCTCTCTCATTTTATTTCATTTCATTTTCACTCCACAAGTCAAGAAACCTCTAGAATTATCACACCCCGACCTTACTGGGGTGTGATGGGCACCCGACCCCATATTCGGAGCCGAGCGAACCCGCGGACTCTTGTTGCACACATATTCTCTTTGGATTCTTAAACCAAATGAAAGTAAAATACATAGTAGAACTTTCAAAACCTTTTTGTCGTTTCTCAAATTAATCACAGTCTGTAAGCGTAAGGACTTTGTAACATAATGTATAATAAAAACATGTCGGCTAGCAGGACCATTTCTAAAGCTGACACTCTAGACCCACGACTCACATGCGCAAAGTCTCTAGCTTCGAACAAAGCGCACAGCCCACATATAATCGACTCGGCGGCCTCCGTACAAATGGAGTCTACCAACTCCGCTAGAACGTCTTCTGTAACGGCTTCTACTCATCTGGGTGTACCTGCGCGGCATGAAACGCAGCGGCCACGAAATGGGGCGTCAGTACGAGTAATGTGCGAGTATGTAAGGCATGAGTAATATCACGAAACCATAATAGAGAACATAAAACATGACATAGGAGAGTGATATAAACACGTAACTTTCTGTTTGTCTACGATAGATATTGTGCAAGTTAACTTTACCTTTGGAGTACTATATAGATACTACAAGTAAGCCCGACCGTGTAGGTGCGGTGTGTAGCGCCCGACCATATAGGTGCGGTGGACTGCGCCGACCATATAGGTGCGGTGGACTTTCGCCCGACCATATAGGTACGGTGTAACGCTTTACGAGCCGACCATGGAATAAAGGTAATACGTCATCCCCGAGTGCCCCTTGGGGCGGATGCCATGCATGCTAGCTTTTTAAAAAAAACATGTAAATATTTGTAAGTAAACTGCCCGACCACGTAGGATCGGTGTATAACTGCCCGTCCATATAGGAACGGTGTATAAGCCCGCGTCCAGGCCTCCCGCGTCCGGGGTGTAATCTGCCCACTGCAGTGGTGTGTCTGCCCGGCCGCCCGTTGGACGGCACGGTGTCATAAAATAAATCATATGTAAATATAAAGCATGCATGAGAGCCCAAGTGAAAACTACAACTCTATCGGAGTGACGTAAGGTCGGTAACCTCCGATTACATTATGGAATAATCAGGATCGCCCTGCCTCACCTTGAAGGAACAATTATAAGGCGAGACTATCAATCAAGGATAACATCACGGGAAAACATAAAACAGGGTCATGACATATCATTTCATATACTTTGAAACCTTTAAAATAGTCGTTATCCAAAAATAGCTTAACATTTCATATCGTCGTATTCATGGTACGAACATATCTTTGACATATTCGTTCTAGTCATTTTCTCACATCTAGCATCATTATTGTTATCATAAAATCATAGTCGTTGTTTTGGTCATAAAAACTTTCAAAAATCGTAAAACTTGGATTTTGGAGAAAAATGGATATTTTGGAAAGCATTCATAAACTTTTAGGAAGGAAAATCATGCTTTGAAATCATAACTTTTAACCTTTGAAAATAAGGACGTTATGGGAGCATTTATAAAATCGCAACGTATGATTCATGCCATAGAAGGAAAAGGGACGAGCCTTAACATACTTTTGTCTCACGACCAACTAGCTACCCTTAATTGTCCAAGCTCGCTACCGCTATTCTACATTCAAGAAAATTGATGCAACCATTAGATTCATTACTAAGCACACTTGTCTTGATTTTTCAAATAAATTCACTTATGATGCCGAAATTTCCCAAAGATCTCTCGTAAATACACCATCCCCGAGAGTCTTACTCGGCCCAAATCATCAACAACAATCCGGGAATTCAACCCGGCCAAACTATCAACAATACCAACAATTATTCTAGCAACACTTCAACATTCAATTCTATTCAATTCAATTCAATTTAATTCAATTCGATTCAATTCAATTCAATTCAACTTACATAATCTTCCAACAATTCAATCGACGTACTACTTTATCCGAAACCTTTCAATTCAACAACGACCATTCATTTTACCATCCTGCATGTACGCTCACTTTAACAACAACCTTCATTCTTCGTCACATAATTCATAATGACGACAACTAGAATACCAAATAACCCCAATTTACACTAACTTACCAAAACACCTACTATTCGACCATAACCACTTCTTACATATTTTCATGCATTTTCACCCATTTCTATTTACTACTACAACAACCAAAATACTAATAACATTAATTCATTCTTCCCCAACACAACAACAACTCACACACCCACGGCCACAATACTACCACACGGCCATACACACTACTCACATTACTTCCATGAATTTCATGCATTTCTTCATACCACTACACTTCACAAATCATTTATAACACATAAAAAGAAGGTTGACCACTTACCTTTATTCATTTACCTCTTCACTCGGCTAGGGGCATGTTTTGCACAAATGAGGGATTTAATTGCTCCAACAACTACTCCATGTTGTAAGGGACCTTGAACTTAGTAGGAATACTAGAAGAAATAATTTTTTTGGACAAGATTTCAAGGGGCCAAATTTTTCCCTCCATGGCCGAGCCCTCTTCTTTCTTCTCTCTCATTTTCTTTCTTTCTTTCTTTCTTCTTTCCTTCAATTAAAAAGATGACTCTCATATATATATATATATACATGCCTTCCACCATTTTTCCATATTTATGTTTTAGTCCCTTAATTAAGAAAATTTTAGCACATAGCCCCTTTCTTTATTTTTCTAGAATTTTCTTGAAATTCCACCAAGGATGACTTATTTTGTCATCTTATTTATTTATTTAATTTTCCCTTTCTCTTCTTTTTGTCACATGGCCAATATGGCCTTCTTGGAACCTTCAAGAACTCCTTTTGTGAAATTCTCATTTTTCCCCTCAACTTTTCTTAATATTACCATTTTACCCCTAGCCTTTCACATTATTTCCACGGCCCATTTTGCGAATTTCTCTCTTTGCCCTTAACTTCTTGCAACTATCTCGAATTATCCGAACGTACGAAATACGGGCTATAACATCCTCCCCCCCTTTAGAACATTCGTCCTCGAATGTTCAACTGAACTCATGGGGTGTCATAATACTTCTAGGGGGTCTCTTTTATAGTCGTTTTTATCTTCATGCCCATTCCTTATCCCTTACTTTATTTCTTTTATCATCGACCCCTCGGTCTTCACACGAGTCTTCAGCCCGTGTCATAAGTTTCCTGATCCACTGCACCAACTCGTTCCTCCTTCCTTCATGTATTCACCCTATAGGCCGATATGCTTTAACCTCTGGCTAATGAGTTCCCTTCATTTGGACTCGAAGCCCACAATACATTCTCCCCCCCCCCCTTTAAGGGGTTCCTTATATGCCAACAGTCCTTTTATGAAGTCTTCGTCTATACCTTATTCCTCGTCTTCCTTCCCAACTCTGTGTCTAGCATATCGAAAACTTCTAATCCTAAGTTTTTCTTTTACTTTCTGTCCTTGTCGTCCTTCTGTCCATACTTCCGTATCTTGCCACCCGTTATTCGTCCTCTCCCTTGCTTCGCTCACTTACTCGAAATTTTCCTTGACTACACCTTCACGTTGCAACTGTGCGTCCATGCTGTCTTGCTCTTAGCACAGAATCCTTACAATTTTTACTTTCCTCATCCTTATTCATCGGGTCTTTAACTGTATTTATGATGCTATAACTGAGCGGTCTCCTATGCACGTTCCCTCCATTTATTCTATTTTCGCTAAGATCAAATCCCTCAGACTTCACATGAATTCTTATTCCACACCTTCAACTTCCACTCGATAATGTCGACCCGTTACCTTTATATACCTTTCAATACCGAAGTCTTATAACATCGTCACTAAACTTAGTCATCCCTCCTTTTACTTCACATTTCCTTGTCACGGTTACTATTCCTTTAGCCTCACTTACCGCAATTAATTCTCGAATTCCATACATTTCGCTCCTGTCTTCTTTTACCACACTCTATCCCCCTTTTCACATGCTTACTTCGAGTTCTTACTCAAATAGTCTCGCGCTTTGCTGGTAATTTCCCTCAGGAGCTCCACTTACTGAGGTTTCTTACCTTTCTCTTTCTTCCGTCACTTTGATCTCTTCATTTTCCATCTACTCACTCTCTTTCTTTTTTTTCCAAATATCATTATACTAGAATTTCCAATCTCAACCTATAGTGAAATAATAACAGCTTACTTTGCAACACTTGTACCATTTATTCTTGCGGTTACTCGATCTTCGGTACCCTTGCCCGGTTGATGCTTTCTGTACCATAGCTTCGGTTGCTGGGACTCACATGTCCACCGATACAAGCATATCTGGGATATCCTACACCTTCATATATATACATATATATAATTACTATCAACTAACCCACAAAATACTTCCAAACACTATTCAAGCCTATCCTATTTCTAGGGCTGTGTTGCACTTCCTGTCTCTTCACCGAGCAAGTCTGCCTCGTCCTACGCGTCTTCTTATGGTATCCAACCATCCCATATGCTCTAGTTTCCCTTAGGCTACCCTAACTCCTCATTTGTCTCTTAAGTCTGGATATGTAGAATTTCTTGCATACTTCCCAGGGGGTCACCCATCCTGAAATTGCTCCCACCTGAGCACGCTTAACCTCGAAACTTTGATGGAATCCGGTGCCTCAATGCCGATATAATCGCATCCACTTCCTCGTATGACCTTTATTAAATGTTCTGGAGCAATTTAAAGCCTTATAGATTCCGGAACATTTTCGTAACACGTCCTTTCTTTTGTAATTACTATTTTACCCTTTTCGATCCTCACCGTCCACTTTCTCACCTATGTGTAACCACTTCCTGTATTGGGCTTTCAGATTCCCGATGGTAGTGAGCGCATCTCTATTGCCATGCCAAGTCCATAACCTTTCTTGAAACGTCGCATCTCGCTTATTACCTGTTTATCATATTTCCTTTCCGCGCTCCTTCCTGTTAGACAAATCTATTCTGGCGGAGCCTCCTTTATCATTCCTACTTATTCAAATCTGTACACGGCCAATATCGACAATACCTACAGAACATACGGCTACATGGCATGTTCCAGCCGTCCAGGACTTCCAGTTCCAAGTACAGAACAATTATCCGGACTTACCTCTGTGACTTGCCATTTTCCGTCACATATCTGGCTTATATAGAAAAGTCTTATTTCTTATGACTTGGCTCTATCGCACGATCTTAGAACAGAAGGAAGGTCAACAATTCCTAGATGCCCTGCAGCCTCCTGTTTATAAATGTGGCCGGCTTCAAACCCATAAACAGGAATCTACCGGACACGACTTTGCAGACAACCCTTAGACCGACCCGCTCTGATACCACTTTGTCACACCCCGACCTTACTGGGGTGTGATGGGCACCCGACCCCATATTCGGAGCCGAGCGAACCCGTGGACTCTTGTTGCACACATATTCTCTTTGGATTCTTAAACCAAATGAAAGTAAAATACACACTAGAACTTTCAAAACCTTTTTGTCGTTTCTCAAATTAATCACAGTCTGTAAGCGTAAGGACTTTGTAACATAATGTATAATAAAAACATGTCGGCTAGCAGGACCATTTCTAAAGCTGACACTCTAGACCCACGACTCTGTCTGCAAAGTCTCTAGCTTCGAACAAACTGCACAGCACATATAATCTGACTCGGCAGCACTCCAGGTACAAATGGAGTCTACCAACTCCGCTGGAACGTCTTCTGTAACGGCTTCTACTCATCTGGGTGTACCTGCGCGGCATGAAACGCAGCGCCCACGAAATGGGGCGTCAGTACGAGTAATGTACTGAGTATGTAAGGCATGAGTAATATCACGAAACCATAATAGAGAACATAAAACATGACATAGGAGAGTGATATAACCTGTAACTCTGTTTGTCTACCCTGATAGATATTGTGCAAGTTAACTTTACCTTTGGAGTACTATATAGATACTACAAGTAAACTGCCCGACCGTGTAGGTGCGGTGTGTAACTGCCCGACCATATAGGTGCGGTGGACTACTGCCCGACCATATAGGTGCGGTGGACTACTGCCCGACCATATAGGTACGGTGTAACGCTTTCTGAGCAGACCATGGAATAAAGGAGTAATCTGTCATCTGAGTGCCCCTTGGGGCGGATGCCATGCATGCTAGCTTTTTTAAAAAAAACATGTAAATATCTGTAAGTAAACTGCCCGACCACGTAGGATCGGTGTATAATTGCCCGTCCATATAGGAACGGTGTATAAGCCCGCGTCCAGGCCTCCCGCGTCCGGGGTGTAATCTGCCCACTGCAGTGGTGTGTCTGCCCGGCCCCCCGTTGGACGGCACGGTGTCATAAAATAAATCATATGTAAATATAAAGCATGCATGAGAGCCCAAGTGAAAACTACAACTCTATCGGAGTGACGTAAAGTCGGTAACCTCCGATTACATTATGGAATAATCAGGATCGCCCTGCCTCACCTTGAAGGAACAATTATAAGGCGAGACTATCAATCAAGGATAACATCACGGGAAAACATAAAACAGGGTCATGACATATCATTTCATATACTTTGAAACCTTTAAAATAGTCATTATCCAAAAATAGCTTAACATTTCATATCGTCGTATTCATGGTACGAACATATCCTTGACATATTCGTTCTAGTCATTTTCTCACATCTAGCATCATTATTGTCATCATAAAATCATAGTCGTTGTTTTGGTCATAAAAACTTTCAAAAATCGTAAAACTTGGATTTTGGAGAAAAATGGATATTTTGGAAAGCATTCATAAACTTTTAGGAAGGAAAATCATGCTTTGAAATCATAACTTCTAACCTTTGAAAATAAGGACGTTATGGGAGCATTTATAAAATCGCAACGTATGATTCATGCCATAGAAGGAAAAGGGACGAGCCTTAACATACCTGTCTCACGACCAACTAGCTACGCTTAATTGTCCAAGCTCGCTACCGCTATTCTACATTCAAGAAAATTGATGCAACCATTAGATTCATTACTAAGCACACTTGTCTTGATTTTTCAAATAAATTCACTTATGATGCCGAAATTTCGGCAAAGATCTCCCCCGTAAATACACCATCCCCGAGAGTCTTACTCGGCCCAAATCATCAACAACAATCTAGGAATTCAACCCGGCCAAACTATCAACAATACCAACAATTATTCTAGCAACACTTCAACATTCAATTCTATTCAATTCAATTCAATTCAATTCAATTTAATTCAATTCGATTCAATTCAATTCAATTCAACTCACATAATCTTCCAACAATTCAATCGACGTACTACTTTATCCGAAACCTTTCAATTCAACAACGACCATTCATTTTACCATCCTGCATGTACGCTCACTTTAACAACAACCTTCATTCTTCGTCACATAATTCATAATGACGACAACTAGAATACCAAATAACCTCAATTTACACTAACTTACCAAAACACCTACTATTCGACCATAACCACTTCTTACATATTTTCATGCATTTTCACCCATTTCTATTTACTACAACAACAACCAAAATACTAATAACATTAATTCATTCTTCCCCTACACAACAACAACACACACACCCACGGCCACAATACTACCACACGGCCATACACACTACTCACATTACTTCCATGAATTTCATGCATTTCTTCATACCACTACACTTCACAAATCATTTATAACACATAAAAAGAAGGTTGACCACTTACCTTTATTCATTTACCTCTTCACTCGGCTAGGGGCATGTTTTGCACAAATGAGGGATTTAATTGCTCCAACAACTACTCCATGTTGTAAGGGACCTTGAACTTAGTAGGAATACTAGAAGAAATAATTTTTTTGGACAAGATTTCAAGGGGCCAAATTTTTCCCTCCATGGCCGAGCCCCTCTTCTTTCTTCTCTCTCATTTTCTTTCTTTCTTTCTTTCTTCTTTCCTTCAATTAAAAAGATGACTCTCATATATATATATATACATGCCTTCCACCATTTTTCCATATTTATGTTTTTGTCCCTTAATTAAGAAAATTTTAGCACATAGCCCCTTTCTTTATTTTTCTAGAATTTTCTTGAAATTCCACCAAGGATGACTTATTTTGTCATCTTATTTATTTATTTATTTAATTTTCCCTGTCTCTTCTTTTTGTCACATGGCCAATATTACCTTCTTGGAACCTTCAAGAACTCCTTTTGTGAAATTCCCGTTTTGCCCCTCGACTTTTCTTAATATTACCATTTTACCCCTAGCCTTTCACATTATTTCCACGGCCCATTTTGCGAATTTCTCTCTTTGCCCTTAACTTCTTGCAACTATCTCGAATTATCCGAACGTACGAAATACGGGCTATAACAAGAATATTCTCCACTCTTCATCCATAAGAATTCAAAGGAAATTGATGATCAACTTCATCAAACCAACAAAATCAAGAGTGTGAAACCCATTAAAGTTCATCTAAGTCAAGAAATCCCATTGGAAGTGAATTAGGGTTTTGGTGCAAGAAGAGTATCTCCACTCAAGGCTTGTTCCTACATTATCTAAGGTAAGTTTTATGGTATTCTCATGTTGTTTAAGGTCTTGAGAAGTTGAAACACTTGGATTGTAGAAGGAAATAGGAAATGGGTCATGAATGCAAGAATAGTGTCATTTTTTAATAGAAGCTTGGATTGAATTGTGGATATTGATATGTTGTGATTATAAATATGTTATGAATGACATTTAGAACATGGGATAAGCATTATATGTGAGAAAACATAATAGTGAACTATGACCATGATTATGGAGAATTTGAAGTGAAATTATGAAATGTGGGTAATGCAAATGAATGATGTATTATTATTGTTGATGCCTTACATACTCAGTAAAATGTTCGTACTGACGTCCGTTTTCTTTGGATGCTGTGTTCATGCCCATAGGTAAACAGGTAGGCGATCCAGACTCGTAGGAGCTATTAGTTGATCTGAGAGCACTCTATTTTTTGCCGGCGGTGCCATTGATTATTCTTTTGGTATATATGTCTATGTATGTTTTGGGCATGATGGGGCCCTGTCCCGTCCCTATGTCTAGCACTTCAGTAAAGGCTCGTAGATGCGTAGTTGTGGGTAGTATGGTCTCACAGTTTTCCATTGTATATATATATATATATTATTTTGATAGCCGAAAGGCTTATGTATATAAAGTGAATATGTTTCAAGCAGAAATAGTTCTAATACGAGTATAAGCATGAGATTAATGAATGAATGCAGGATGAGTGATAGAATGAGTGGTGCTCGGTGGTTAGCCCCGGGTACCCGTCATGGCCCTAGTCGAGTCGTTACACTGCTACTTGTAAAGACATTTTTTCCATGCCTTTCATTGATCATATGCTTGATAGGCTAGTTGGGAGGTCTTACTACTGCTTCTTAGATAGGTACTCTGGCTATAATCAGATCAACATTGCCTTAGAAGATCAAGAGAAGACGACTTTCACTTGTCCTTATGGGACGTTTGCGTTCAGCCGAATGCCCTTTGGGTTGTGTAATGCACCAGCAACCTTTCCGAGGTTCATAATGTCGATCTTTTCTTACATGGTCGAAGACTTCTTGGAGGTGTTTATGAATGATTTTTCTATTGTGGGCAATTCATTTGATGATTGTCTTGACCATCTGGGTTAAGTGCTGAAAAGATGTAAAGGGACAAATCTTGTGCTGAATTGAGAGAAATGCCATTTTATGGTGAAGGAAGGGATTGTCCTTGGTCATAAAATCTCTAAAAAAGGGATTGAGGTCGATCAAGCAAAGATAGATGTGATTGCAAAGCTTCCTCCCCTCATCTCAGATCTGGAGTTTCTTAGGACATACTGGGTTATACAAGCGCTTCATCAAAGATTTCTAACCCAATGTGCAAGCTTCTTGAAAAAGAGGCTAAGTTTGTGTTTAATGACAAGTGCTGAAAGGTGTTTAATGAATTGAAGGAGCGTCTCACTTCTGCTCCTGTTACTGTTATTCCAGATTGATCCTTGCCTTTTGAGTTGATGTGTGATGCGAGTGGTTTCGTGATTGGTGCTGTGCTTGGCCAGAGGCACAATAAAATTATGCACCCGATGTACTATGCTAGTAGGACTCTTAATGCGGCGCAGATGAACTACACGGTGACTAAGCAAGAGCTGCTTACTATAGTGTATGATTTTGAGAAGTTTAGGTCCTATTTGTTGGGGTCCAAGGTTGTGGTGTACACTGATCATGCTGCGTTGAGGTATCTTATGGCAAAGAAAGAAGCTAAGCCGCGACTGATTCGTTGGGTCCTTTTGTTAGAAGAGTTCATTTTGAGGTGAAAGATCGAAAGGGGTCCGAAAACCAGGTTGCTGACCATCTCTCTAGCTTGAGGAAACTGGGGTACCAGCAGAGGAACTCGATATTGATGATGCTTTTCCAGATCAACAAGTTTTGGCGATGTCTATGCAAGTAGCACCTTGGTATGCGGATTTGGCTAATTACTTGGTGACGGGTATCATTCCTGATGAGATCAAATCTTACCAGAAATACAAGTTTTTGCGCGATTCTCATCAGCACTATTGGGATGAGTCATACTTATTCAGAACATGCGCTGCTAACATTATTCAATGTTGTGTTCCCGAGAGTGAGATGTTGGAGATTCTGAAGGCTTGCCACGACTCTCCAGTTGGGGGCCATCATAGTGGTACGAGGACTGCTGCAAAGGTTCTCGAATGTGGTACTATTGGCCTACTCTCTTTCATGATGCTAATTTGATGGTGCGGTCTTGTGATCAGTGCCAACGGCAAGGGAGTATTGGTAGGAGGCAAGAAATGCCTATCAACTTTGTGATGGAAGTTGAGGTGTTCGATGTCTTGGGGGATTGATTTTATGGGGTCCTTTGTGAGCTCTTGTGGCATGAAATACATCTTGGTGGCTGTTGACTATGTTTCTAAATAGGTAGAAGCGATGACTTTACCTAATAACGAAGCCAAGAGTGTCATGAAATTCTTGAAAAAGAACATATTTACTCATTTTGATACCCCAAGGGCAATAATCAGTGATGGTGGTTCTCACTTTTATAATGGATCCTTTGCGGGATTAATGGAGAAGTATGGAGTCAAGCATAGGGTGGCAACCCTTTATCACCCTCATACAAGTGGGCAAGTTGAAGTCTCTAATCGGGAGATAAAGAGTATTTTGGCTAAAACGGTGAATGCAAATAGAACTGATTGGGCTCGCAAGCTCGATGATGCTCTATGGGCTTACCGGACTGCTTTCAAGACTCCGATTGGGATTTCACCTTTCAAACTAGTTTTTGGTAAAGAATATTACCTGCCAGTTGAACTTGAACATAAGGAAATGTGGGCCTTGAAGAAATTGAACATGAATTGGGAAGAAGTGACCAAACTCAGGTTGTTTCAACTCAACGAGATGGATGAATTTCGATACCAGGCCTACGAAAGTGCAGCACTGTATAAAGAGAGGATGAAACATTACCATGATAAAAAGATCCTCAAGAGAGATTTTCAAAAAAGGGATCAGGTGCTGCTATATAATTAGAAACTAAAGTTGTTGCTTGGAAAGTTAAAATCAAAGTGGTTTGGTCCATTCGAAGTGGTGAGTTCTTCACCCCATAGTGCAATTGAGTTGAAGTCCGGAGATGGAACTCGAACATTTAAAGGGAACGGGCAGAGGGTGAAGCATTACCATGATTGCATTGATGGTGATAGAATTGTGGACCGACACAGACTGAAACATGGCTACACTCCTGACCTAGAGTAAAAATGGGTACCACCGTCGAGTCACAACGTTAAATCAAGCACTTCTTGGGAGGCAACCCATGTGTAATTGTTGTTGTTTTTTAATTTTTGTTACTTAGATAGTGTGTGTATAGGGTAATGTTTGTTTTGGTGCAGGATGGAAAGTGCAGAAAAGCTAAAGTGGAGAAACTGGAGTCAATCTCTTCCAGAATCTACGGCCCGTAAAAGTTTACAGACCGTAGATGGAAACGTAGATTGAGATAGGAAAAATATGGATTCTTTTTTTATGATTTACGCCAGAATCTACGACCCGTAAAATTTTTATGGAGCGTAGATGGAAGCGTAAATTATGGGCAAGGTAAAGGATCTTTCTGTTCTTGATTTATGCAAACACTTACGGACCGTACATATTTTATGGGCCGTAGATGGAAGCGTAAACCAAGGATCGTTAGATGATTTAACCGTCGTAAGATTTACGCCATACTTCACGATCCGTACAAAATTTACGGACCGTAAATGGAAGCATAAATCAAGAATTCCCCTCTGAAGCCACATCATTTAAAATACCCAAGTAAGTGCCGTAGAACTGGCCTGTATAAATTTTAAGGGCGTAAAATTGTTGGCGTAAAATAACCTAGGTAATTGCTTAAACATAAGGTGGCTAGGGTAACTTAAGAACCCAACCCATCAGTTTTCGATTCTCTTTCCAAATCAAATTCAAAACTTCATCTCCTTTTCCAACTCAAACACCTCTGAATCACATCCCTTCAATCTCTCCACTTTTCACTCCCCACAATCCCACCGTTACATATTCTTCTCCCACATATAATCACCACTACTCACCTTCACAATCACCACACCACAACAACTACATTTACCCGTTTGAGTTGAAGCAAAGGAAGCAAAACGTTTGGAATTTTACTTTTCTTGTTTATCTGATCACCAACGTCTCTTCAAGGTTTGTTGATTCTTTCATGCCCTTGTTGTGACATAGTAATGCATAACAGCGAGATGGACGAACACTTATTCATTTTTTGATGACCATGCTTGCAAGTTCGTATGTTTTCATCTTATGGGGGATAGATTCATGAATTTAGTAGGGGCGGGGATTTGGTTGAGTTGTGCATAAACATTGGACTCATGGGAAACGAGTATTTGAAACTCCCACTGAGTCGGTGGGCATTGTGACGGTTCGCATTTTCGCGGGCGGGGTTAGCGCTCAGAAAAGCTACTTCAAAATCGTTGGTGCTCTTTCGGACTTTGTTTTAAAAGAGTCACCACCTAATTTTTAGAAAATTAGGAAAACTAGTTTTGAAGGGTTTATTCATACACCGTGAAAAATCCTTCTTAATCCAAAGTTCTAGGTAAGGGTTCTGGTGATCCCCTAGGGAAGGTGTTAGGCACCCTAGTATTAAGGATCCGTACTATACGGTTGACCTTCGAATTCCAATATGTGAGTATTTGCATGAACTGTTTATTTGGTGTTTGTTTCCCCAAAAAAGTCTGTCAGTTTGCATATCATTTTTTTTGAAAAAAATAATTGAATATGGTCCCTTTACATATAGGGTATTTAGGTTCGGATTTAGAATATCCGGATACAATTAGTTCCTTTCATATATAAGGATAATGGTTTTTTGTAAAGATAAGGAGTTCTTTTAAAGTATGGGATAAATAATTTTTGTTCATGCTTGACTCATACGTGGTCTGGATTAATCCGTTTAATATGTTTTTTAGAATGTCCTTATCTAAAACTTTATGTTTACAAATAGTTTACACGAATTTAATTTACAAGAGTTTATTTATATAATCAAAACTAGCTTTTAGTCATGGAATTTATCTTTAAAACCCAATTGTTTATAACGTAAGAGTAACGTTTTTTTGACATGGGCTTTGGCCCAAATTTATGTTCTTTTTCCTGAAAAATTAGTTAATTTCTGTTGGGTTTTTGGCCCAAAATCTTTTTTTTTCTTTTACCTACTGGGCTCAGCCCAAAACATGTTTCATCTCATCTTTTCTGGAAAATTTTTGTTAAGTTGGGCCTTAAAAATGTGATTTTAGGTTGGACCTTAGCCCTCAAAAACCTCAATCTTTTGTCTGAATGTAGTCCAAAAAATATATTGCGTTTTTGGTACACTAATACACTACATATCTATGAATTTAGAGTTGTTTCCTGACCGTTTTTGGTCCAAAGTAAGTGCTTGTTTCTGGCATTTAAAAACTACATTTACGCACAGCTTTTAATTTTTTTTTCCTACCTGGACTTAAAAAGAGCTTTTGAAAACTGAATTTACAACTAAAAAAAACGTTCTTCTGGTTTAAAGAAAAAATGTCTAGCCTGGTTTTTCTTTGCTTAGAAAAATGATAACAATTTTTTAGTAGGTAGACTAATTCTTTTCACTGGTTTGCTAAGCCATTTTTATTTTTTCGTAAAAACGTTGATATTAAGCTGGGCTTTTGAAAATCATGTTGTGGGGCCTAAGGTCGAACTAAACGGCATATGTACCACTTACCTAAGATGCCTAGTCAAAACCATATGTGAATTTATTTTACAACATACAAATACAACATTTCAATCAATAAAGGAATTGGCGTGATGAAATTTAAAGAAGGAGGGATATGCTAGGGGTGTGCCAAACCCCTAGTGGACCATTTTTACCCATGGTTGGGACTTCAATTATATGAGATTCCCTTTTCTCTTCTTGGAATTAACAGTTTTTGAAAGAAAAATTCCTATTGGGCCTTTGGCCTAACAAGGTGGCTGGACTCCGGCCCAAATGGCCATGCAATAGGAGGGGAAAAGAAAAAGGAACCAAATTAGTCTATGTTTGTTGAACCTATCACTAGCATAATTATACGCATATATATACATATATATCAAATTTGATTACAAGTGCACAATTAAAGGACTTGACCATATAATGTTGGCTTCACCGAATTGTAACTCATGCCATACCAAAGGAAAAGGTTGTCACCACTCTTATTCCCGACGCCGTACAAGTTCCAAGGGATTTCATAAACCCCAGGCTTGGTTGGACATCGAGGAATGGCTAAGACCTATCCCCCCAAACCACCTCAACTCCCAAACCAGTGTTGCCATAGTATACGATCAGAGCCCCAGAATTATGCACAAGCATCATCACATAGGGAAGTAATTTAAATACAAACAATATTAAAAGTAAACTCAAAATCATGGTAAGGAGACTGAGACAGATATTGTAATGCAATGATGTAAAAATAACATAACAGCTTCCAAATACTTAGTCAATAGGTGATACAAACAAACCATCCTTTTTTTCCTTTGCATTTGGGGTTTAATGAAAACTGGCCCCTTTTTTAATAATCCTGAGTTGGGCCTGGCCCAACTACCTTCTAAAGAGGACCCATTTGAAAGTTTAGAGCTTAGGTGAAGTTTCTATCTCTTTTACTCATCTATACATGTTGTCCATAACTGGCCTATTCCCTTATATACACATGGTATACTTATGATATACACATGTGATGTGTATACCAGGTGTATACTATATGTATATTCCTCTTCCTTTTCATTAGCCTGTGCATATTCTATGCATATTCATACTCTATGTGTTTAACTTTAGGCCTCAAGATCATTTTATTCACCTAATTAATCCTTGTCCCTTACAGTGCCCAAGTATATAAACTAAAGTTGATTCAAGTCTAACTTAATTCCTATACTTATCAAATAAATGATTCACTAGTTTCACATGTTTGCAGACCTCATATTATTAAGTGAGAGCTTCTTAGTGTAGTAACAGAAACACAGTAGGGAGATGCAGGTAAAGAGGAAAAATCCTATAACTTAGGATCACCAAAACAAGGCTGGAACACCAAGAAGTCTGAACTAAAAACAACATTAAATGAACTGAGACTGTGCAATTCATATTCTCAGGAAAACCCCCAAAAATGAACATTTATCTTAGTTAAGAAGTAGTAAGAGCATATGCACAACAAGTTTTCATGTAAATTTCCACTTGGATTAAAAAAAAAAAAAAAAAAAGGGCCAGCTATGTATGTCACTAGGTTTCACAGAAAAAGAATGGCATAAGTTTAAAACAATTCTTTGCAACTCAGGATTTTTTAACTCTTGCAAGGACACTTGTTATCAACAGCCTTAAACTAGTCCATTTTCTTTAGAAAGAAAGCAAAAATCACCCTATTGAGATAACCAGTTTTTTCTTCTTAACTTCCTAAGTTCCTTTTAGACATTTTGAACAAGTTAACTTTCCCACCCCTTTCTATTTCCAACCCTTGATGAAATGGTGATATTTAAGGAAGACTCATGCACCTTCATGACAAGAATGCCCCCCATGGTCCATAGGCTGTGTCATGACACCCCTCATTTGGAGGGTAGGTACTATGAATCAAGCTAAGCTTGACTCTTTCCTGCCCCCTCTTTGAGGTGTCTTGAAAAGACCACCCTATGCCAAGTGGTTTAGACTGTTTCAAGAGTACTCACCATATCCTCAAATAACAACATTATACCAATTTCAGCTTATCACCATTTCATTTTTTACACAGACCCAGTGTTAAATTATCTCATCCTATAGTTCTAAACATGATAGAATTTTAAACATACCAACAATATATAGACAAACTTTATTAAACAGAGTACCACTTTACCTTTTCAATCCAAGTTATACTACAATGCACATTAAAGTCTAAATGTAACAGTTCAGGTTCAAGACTAAGGATTCTCACCAACCTTAGGTTAACTAAAATGCCCTCTTCCCAAATTCAAACTAGGTGTAGCACACAATACAGGCAGGTCCCCACATAAATGTATCATACAGGTTTTATTTGAACATATTCAGTCTTAAGAAACATAAAGCAAACAAGTTAAACTCTGAAGACATGGATTCAGGCCCTGGTGAATAACTTACCCCAAGAACTTAGTTAATAGTAATTTTTGATCCCTTTAATTATGACAAAATGTGACAGACCCTCACACTTTGTTTTTACTTGTATTTAATAGCATAACTCTCAAAGGTTCCCTCCCAGTCATGGTAAATTACTTATAACCAAATATAAGGTCCCTGTAATCCCACAGCCATGGGAGTAAGGCTCAAGAGAAAAGGAAACCTCAGGGTCCTGAAAGAGAAACAGGGTAGGGTGAGGTCATCACCTCCCCATCCCTCTCCTGAGTCTTACTTTCAGTTAAAAGGGAACAAAGGCCCCACTGGTCACTATCTCCAATTCATACCTAAGCTCACCCTTTACTCTCCCAAGGTAACCTCAACCCTTTTACCTCATCCTGATACCTAATGGCACCCACCAAACCTTGTGGTTAAAACTAGTTTGACACTACTTTTAAGTTAAATCCCATCTAAAAACCTAGTTAACTATACAAGGAGACAGTTCTAATCAATTCAGTTTAGGGTCCTAACTATGCAGACTACTTTGAACTCCTTTTAGACATTACTACATTGGAAAGATTTGAACATCTTAATCATTTATAAGCTTAAGTTCAAACGGAGCACCTACCTTTAGACTCAAAAAGCTCCTTTTCACTAGTTAATTAATCATTTTTAATATTCAAGAGCATATTAGGACTCAATTACCCTTTTTAACCCCACGGACCGTAACTTGCATTACCAAATAGTTTCCCCAATTCACAAGTTACTGTGACCAATTTATGGTAGTTTTTACGGACCATAGAATTTCTACGGACTGTAAAATCCTACCGTAAAATATCATGTCTACATCAATGCATCATTGTTGTTAGTTTACGGTTGCTTTTACGGATCGTATGTCCTTTACGGTCCATAAACTATAGTGAAAAAAAATCTTTTTGTATTTGTATAATGATACCCTTGTTTTTACCTTCATTACTGTATATACTAATTTGTACTTCACAGGTATGGCTTTGAAAAATACTGTTAGAAGGGGTCGTGCCTAGGCCACAGGACAGGGTAGGGGACGTGGTCAGACACAAATCAGAACAAGGCTCCGTGATCAATCTCCTAACCCTTAGAATGAAGAGGATCAGGCCCCTATAGCACGACTCACGAGGCAAAGTAGAATCATCCAAAATCTAAACAAAAGTCCTCATGAAGGAACACCGGCTCTAATAGTGATAGAGAGCAATCATCTAGCTCTCTAGAACTGCCTACTCAGGAGGAGGCAAGTAACTTGCCGAAGGAGTCAAACGCTGAGGAAGAGGAAAGACAAAATGAGAACACAATGAAGGAGAGGTCTGAGAATGTTGTTCAGTTCTCGGTGCAAGGTTCAAAGAAGAAATACGAGAAAGGAAGAGCTAGATGAAGGAGGAAATGGTTTCCACTGGAGCATCCATGAGAAGAGGTGGACTGGCCTGATGGGGTGGAACATTTCCCCAACATTTAGGCTATCATTGATCACAATGAATGGGGTTTCCTTAGCCAACCACCCGGCATATATATACCAGCGATTGTGTGAGAATTTTATGCCAATTATGCAGCAAAGTTAAACAACTGGTATAGGCCAGTCCAACAAGTTAAGACAGTCATACATCTTTCAAAAGTAACTGTCAGGGCATTGAGGATTGATTTCTATAGCAAAGCTATCAACCGATTTTACTTCGGGGACGGCTATGAGCCGCCAGCATACACTGATGAGTTGGACTACAGAATGGGGGGAAATTGACTTGATATTTTAATTGAGTTGCCCTGGGTAGCTTCAGTGATTGCATGAGATAAACCCGAGTGGCGTACCAACTCTAGTGTGCAGATTAAAAAGAAAGATCTCACGGTTGAAGCCATGTTCTAGTGGAGTGTCTTGATAAACAAAATATTCCCTACTCAGGCAGATAATCAGCTTAGTATTGACCGGGTGATCCTAGTAGCTTCCAGCATGTCCCAATATGCAGTGGATACAGGGAAGTTGATAGCAGATGAGATTCGTACACGGGTGACCCAGCCTGGGATTTCTTTGGTTTTCTCGTGCTTGAATACTGGTCTTTGTTTGAAGGCAGGGTTCAGAACTTCTCCTACTAGGACTATAGACTTGAGGCAAAGCATTTTTATAGCTTAACCAAGAGCAAGGATAAAGAGGGCGTGTTTTTTGCGCCCGGGTGGGGGGCACCATCCAGTGCGAAGTCCCGGAAT
>NW_026713144.1:0-28859 GCF_029784015.1 Lycium ferocissimum
ACCATTTTTGGGCCTTTCTTTGCTTTTTTTGGTAACCCTCCCCCCCCCTCGATAGTCCAACATGACCCCCAAAAACCCGAAAGGGGCCCTTTCTTTGGGGGGAAGAAAAAAAATAAAGGGGTTGGTTAAACCCCCTTTCCCAAAAATCCCCTAACCCTCTCCCCCGGGGCAAACGGAGGGCATAGCGAGACAACGAATGAAATCAAGCCTCACAAGCAGCCACAAAAAAATTACCTTGCTCAATATTGCAGAACTCATAACGCCTGCATTCCCTCAAAGTACGAGGAACATACTTGTCTAGAAATACCTGATAGAACTGAGTCCAAGTCAACGGAGGTGATCCCGCTGGCCTGCACTCCACAAAGGTCCTCTACCATAACTTGGCATCACCCAAGAGCTTGAAGGCTACGAACTCGACACCCATATTCTCTCACGCCCCCATCTGCGGAGCCTCTCAAGCGACGATACTATAACAACTCGTAAGCATCCACGCCTAAGTACCATGTAGAACTCGGGGGTTTCATCTTAGTGAACCTCCAAAATAAATTATGCTCATCCTCGATCAACTTGTGGGCCCTCCCGTTGGCCTGAAATACACCCGGTGATTAAGCCTCATCCAAACGAGGAGCCACAACTGCATCATATTGTAACCCTGAAGCACGAACTCCGCTTGGAGCTGGATCACCCATTCTAGAACCATGTGTACTTAGAATAGCTGGTAACATACCAGCCTCTGTCAAACCATTCAGCAGGTTCAAAACTCAGACCATCACGCGACAATCTTTGGAGGAGCTATAATATCCGGGTCGTGCTGTGAAAACGCTGCAAACTTTGTGCCTCGTCCGGGAATTTTCTGAGGCTCAGGGGACTTAACGCGTTGTTGACCATCCACAGGGGCCCCTCCCCTAGCTCGTGCTGCTGCTCCCCTGCCTCAACTATGACCACGACCTCTAGCCCGGCCTTCTCCACCAACGGCGGCCCTGGGGCCCGGCGACCTCTCTCCCGCGAGATGTGGCTCCGGCGGGCCACCGCGGGTGCCTCGTTTTCTTCTTCGCCGCCGCACGGAGTCCTCGCTATCTGTGAGAGAATAGAGAAAATTCGGATACCCAATTTGAGTCATTCGGATACCAATTGGAATCAAGTAAAAACGGAAGAAAGAAGAAATTGAATTTTCCTAGTGTCCCATAGCCTCTCGAAGATAAGTACAGACGTCTCCATACTGATCCGCAAGACTCTACTAGACACGTCCTTGTACAACGAGATCAATGAACTTAGGTCTCTGATACTAACTTTGTCACGACCCAAACAGCCGTGAGTGGCACCCACCCAAAATCTAGTGGGCGGGCAATACCTTAACAACCATCCAAACCATTATCAAATTACTTAGGCAATTTTAAAACATTCAAGGATATAACAAATATAAACATCTCCAAAAGTCTAGTCATGCCATAAATAAATCAAATCTGCAGAAGTCTAAACTATTACAACCCCAAAATCTGAAAGTCATCGTACAAGGACTTTAACATAACTGTCTAAGAAAGAACCCCAATCTAAAAATAACATAAATGTCTGAAATGAAATAGACATCTAAAATAGGAGAGATCTTCAGGCGGCCAGGCATGGACAATAGATCACCCTCGAATCTGTCGGAAACTGGCCTCAAGATAAATATGAGGTCTCGTAGAAGTCTTTGGATTACAATCTGCACTCAAAGAATACAACAAGGTAGTATCTGTTATATCCCGTATTTTGTACATTGGGATAATCCGAGCTAACCACGATAAGTTAAGGACAAGACTATTCCGGGATACGAGGTAGAGACTTTTGACCTTTGATTTTGTTTTAAGGCATAAGTTGCTTATGATTTTATTGGTATGGAATATTAAGGAAAATTTGAGGTTAAAAGTGAATATTGTAAAAGTTATTAATTCATCAACTAAGGGGCCAAGTGGCCGTGCATATGGGGGTGGGCCATGGTCCACATGGATGCTTAATATATGAGATAAAAGATGACCAAATAATCTTATATTCATCATCTTCATCCTTTAGAACTTTGGAGAGACTTGGAGAAAAATAAGAGGAGCTATTCGGCCATAGCTTGCAAATTTGAGGTCCAAAAATCTTGAACAAAAAAATATTTTCTTCTAGCAATTCCACCAATTGAAAGGTCCTTGTTAACGTGGAGTAGTTGTTGGAGTCAACAAACCATTCGTTTCTACCATTTATAACCCTAGCCAACTTGTGAAGTTGAGTGGAAAAGGTAAGGTTTAATCTTCTTTTTCATATGTTATGAATGATTTGTACATGTTGTAGTGTGTGAAAATGGATGAGAATCATGAAATTTGTATGTTGGGGTGGTGGCCGAATATGGGTTGTTGTGTATGGCAAGGAATGAATTAATTTTATTTAGTGTTTTGGTTGTTGTTGTTGTGGATTCTATGTTGATAATGAGAGTTTAATGATTCAAGTTGAAGTTGTAATTGTTGTGGGCTGATTTGGAAGTTAACGTGATTTTAATGTAGATTTTATATTTATGAGAATGACATTGTTAATGTGTGGATTGTGGGTGTAATTCATGAATTTGGGAGAAAGGAATGTGTTGTTGTTGTTGTTCTCGGGTTTGGGAAGGTTTCGGGTAGAATGGAGTTTTGGTTGGGTTATTTTGAATATTGTGCGGATTGTTTGAAGTGTTCTTGAATCGTGTTTGAATGATCTCGGATTAGTACTTGAATATGTGAGCGTTGATGTTGGCTTGAATGTATGTAGTTGAATTAATGTAAATGGAATGTTGCCAAGTATGTAGAAAGAGTTACTAATGTTAGAATGCGTTTTGAATCGATTGTTGATGTTGCTAATATGATTGTTGGTATTGTTGTTGATGATTTGGCCGAGTCGAATTCTCGGGGATGTTGACTTTATAGGGGAAATGCTGCCCAAATTTCTGTAGACAAAGTGCTAGTTTGGGATTGAAATCCTAAGTGCCTATAGCTAATGTTTGGTATTTAATGACGTTGTTGTAGATCTTGGGGAGCCCGAGACTTGAGTTTGGATTAGCTTAGGAAGCAAACGAGATATGTAAAGCCTAACCTTTCCTTCTTTTGGCATGTTTTAGTTGTAGGTAATCTATTATATGAGCCTCGGGGTAACTCTATCCTTACGATCCGAGCATGTCTACGATTCTCATTCACTTCTTGACTTTCGCATTCTTAATATGGTCGAACTATGGTCCTTAAGCCTTTTGTATGATTGGATAATAAATGTTGCATAAAGAATTTTGTTCTTAAAGGATTCTGTAACTACGAACAACCGTAACTTTCATAGACGCGCTCGGATCGCTTCGAAACGTTCGTAGAAGATTTTATAACGAGTAATATTGTCACACCCTAACCTTATTAGGGTGTGATGGGCACCCGACCCCACATCCGGAGCCGAGCGAACCCACAGACTCTTATTATGCACACGAATTTTTTTTTTTTTAAATAAAGACAAAGTACAAAATACAACTTCCAGAAACAATTAATTTCATTGCTTTCAAATTACATAAAATACAGTAGTCAAAGCGGAACCAACACATATAACGTATCGGCTGATGGAGCCGTAAAACACGGACGACAACCAACACCCACGACGCGTTCGCAAAGTCTCTAACACGAGATCCGTAAAGCATATCATACAAACTCTCGACTCGGCAACACTCCGGGAGCAAGTGGAGCCGCCAACCAAGTGAACATCTTCTTCGTATGGTCGTTAATCATCGGGGGAGTACCTGCGTTACGAAACGCGACCCGAAGAACAGGGGGTCGACGGAATATGTCCGAGTATGTAGCCGGAAAATAGTGTAACAAAATCATAAACCAATCCAAATGTACGGGAATGCAACTAACAAGTCATAATCGAAATCAAACGTGCGGGGGTATATCGGACGGAGCCTTATTATGATCGAAGTGCGGGAGATTGGTATACGGTAATCGTGGTCGGAGCGATAGGTAAAATACGTACCTCATCGAGGTATCAAAATGCTTGCTACCCGGATCATAAATAGTGCAAATCAAAAGCGTCCGTAGGGCACAAAAATATGTCAGACGGAACCATAATCAGACTCAGAAGTGCAGGACTATAACAGACAGAACCTTAATCGTAATCGTAAGTACAGTGGTTTAACGGAGAGAATCGTAAACAGAATCGGAGGTGCAGAAGGCATACCAGACGAAATCGAGTAATCAAGCTTACCGAGATATGTCGGACAGATCCATGATCGGAGACAGACGTACGTATGTACCGGACGAACCAAGTCGGAGTCGGGGGTGCGGAAACTAACAGAATACTAACAAAGATCAAATTACACATGCCAACCTCATTTATCACATCAAAATACGGGGCGGACGGATACCACAAGCACCCGGGTCAACTTATCCACGATACTCGGAGGCGGACATATACCACAAGCCTCCCGATACCTCGGGGGCGGACATATACACACAGCTCCCCGGTTACATATCATGGCATAATCACGGTACTCGGAGGCGGACAGATGTCGGCAAAGACTCCGGATCGCATATCGCGGTGCCTCGGGGGCGGACATATACCACGGCCCCGGGCCGCGTGTCGCATAGCACTGGGGCGGACATATACCACAAGACCCGCCACATATTATCATATAACCACGGTACCCGGAGGCGGACAGATACCACAGCACTCCGAGCCCGGTCAGACATACACATAAATCATAACATCACACACATACAAATCATTTCTTAATACTCTGGGAACTCAGCAAACAAATTCGTATTCCGATTAATCATCATATCATATACCTTTCGGAATGTTTATATCAAAGTTACTTATGTCGAATACTTACATCAAAGTACTAATATCATAATACTTATAGTATAGTACTTTTGCCAAAATATTTACATTAAATTACTTATAATCGATTTCTTATTTCGAACCGCATATCCATATCGAATATTCACACGAATACTTGTATCAAATAGTCGTATCGGGCTACTCGTGTCGGAGTATTTATGTCGAATATTTGTGCCGGACCGTTCATATCGAGAGGGCCTACGAATCATATCCAAATAATCTTTCTAGGATCGTTTTATGCTTCAAACTATGTCATAAGAATCAAGGGATAATCAAGACACTTACCGTTATTTATTGAGGGAGTATCTAAAAAGTTTCCTTTAATTATTGCTCAAAACAAATTAGTACACAATAGGAGCAGATTCGGAATTAGCGGGCCCACTTCGGGTCATGTCGAGGTGGCTACCGAATTTTCGAATATTAGACCTATGGGAGCATCCGTGAAAGTTTCAAGGCAATCGGGTTCGTTTGGGAAAGTTATGGAAGTTTAAACATTTGTCCAACAAAATGTAAAGAAAATAATTCAATTATGTTGAATGAATAGTAACCAAAATTAAACTCGAATTTCGATGCACGTAACCTTTCCCGAGGCTCAAGAACTTCAACCTAATATAGCTAAGACATGCCATAAGAAGGAAAGGAAGGACTTTACATACCTTTTCGCTTTCTACACGTCTCCAAAATCAAGCCTCAAATCCGCCAAAATCTACAATTTGGTTACAATTACCAAATGTTAATTGTAAGACTTTAAGATTTCAATTTCAACCAATACTTGTCTTAATCTTCTAAATAAGTTCACTTATTTTCTGCCGAAATTTCGGCAAAGACCTCCTTGTAAATACACCGTCCCGAGAATTATGGCTCGGCCCAAATATCAACAACCCAACCAACAACAATACCAATAACATCAACAATCAATTTAAAACACCTTCTAACATAAATTGTTTTCTTTTCCAAGTAGTACGACAACTTCCAACCTAACTTCGCACTTCCAAACCAATATCAATGTTTTCATATTTATATGCTAATCCAAAACCATTCAAATACAATTCGGAAACATTTCATATCATTTCTACAAAATATTCACAAAATATACAAGTTATACAAACTTTCCACCAAAGCCATATGCATCCAAAACTTCTAATCTTTAACATACATATTCATAGCATGTTTCCATCTTCCAATCCCATCAACAATCATCATAATTTGCATCTTAACAATTCATTTCCAAAATTATACAAATTTCCCATAACTTCACTAATTTTCCTACAACAACTTTACAACCAATTCTCAAGCCAACAAGAATCCTTAACCTTCTATTTACATCACAAAACCATAACGACACAACTAATACACTAAATAAAATGAATTCATCTCCTTCCAAATTTTCCATGCCACACGGCCACATACACATAGCACACCTACACGGCTTACTTCCAACACATAACATTTTCCTAGTTTTCATTCCATTCTACATACTACCACATCTATACATCTTCCATAACATGAAAGAAAGCATGAAATTCTTACCTCTTCCAACAAGTTTTCCTTGCCAACACAAATACTTCCTTGCCAAAACAATTATATCATCTTGAAGAGGACCTTGAACTTAATAGGAATTCAAGTAGAGACAAATTTTTGAATCAAAGTTGAAGGCTCCAATTTTTTTTTTTTTTCTCTTCTCCTCTTGGCCGAATGGCCTTTCTATTTTTGCTCTTCTTTCTTTCTTTGTTTGTTCTTCCTTTTCTTGAATAAATGATGACTCCCACATATATATATAATTCTCTTAGTCATGTGAGGGGAACATGCCCTCTCTAGATTTTTTTCTTCTTCTTTTTTTCTTTTTCTAGAATTTTCTTGAAATTTGGCAAAGATGACTTATTTTTGTCATCCTTTCTTTCCTTTTTTTTTTGTTTTGGTCACATGGCCAATATGGCCTTTTTAGAATTTTCATGAAACTTATGTGAAATTCCCTTTTTGCCCCTCGACTTTTCTCAATATTACCATTTCGCCCCCAAATTTCTTCCGCATTATTTCCATAAACCATTTTGCGAATGTCTCTTTTTGCCCTTAACCTCTCACAATATCTCCATGCTGATAATAGTCATAAATAATGTTTAAATCATACATGAAAATGATTTCTTGAAAATGCTCTCGACATTCCACGGCTACTCCAAAATATCCAAACGTACAAAGTACGGGCTATAACATCCTCTCCCTTTAGAACATTCGTCCTCGAATGTTCAACGGACTATGGGGTCGTATAACACTCCGGGAGGATCCCTCTCATTATTGTCCCTCTTTTTTTTTTTTTTTCCTTCATACTCATTCTTGTTAAATCCGACATGATATACTCTCCCCCTTTTGCGGGCTCCTTACACGCCAACCGTATCCGAGTATCCTTTACTCGATTGAGGCCTTCTTGACCGTAGTGCCGGTCTTTGGGACACACGTGTCCATTAATACATCCACGGACGAGATTTCCCACGCATTCGTATATATAATTATTATCAACTAGTCCACAAGGTACTTCCAAACGTCGTTCAAGCTTATCTTAATTCCAAAGCGGTAGCATACTCCTTGTCTCTTCTCTAATCTCGCTTTGTCGCGTGCTAGGTGGCTCCTTCTATAGTCTCCAACCATCTTGTACATTCTAACTTCTCATTGTCTTTTGGACCAACGTTTGTGAAAATTTTGGCATATTTCCCAGGGGGTCACCCATCATGAAATTGCTCCCACCGAGCACGCTTAATCCCAAAACTTTGGTGGGATTTGGCACCTTAATCGATATATAATCGCGTCCACTTCCTCGTATGACCTTTACTACATAACTGGAACCAGTCGAAGTTTCCACAACATTTCGAGGCATTTTCGTAACACGTCCTTTCTTGTGTAATTACCGTTTTGCCCTTTTCAATCTTCCATATCACCTTCACAAATTCTTATTATCCGAAATCTGTACACCGCGAATGCCATCAATACTTTACAGAGTATATAACTTCATATCACATTCTTGCCATCCGGAACTCGGTCTCGGCAATCGGCCAAATATATCCACACTTACCTCTCGTCGTATGTAAGGCTTACAGATGGAATTTCTTATTTCATTCTCCTATGACTTGGTTCTATCGCATGATCTATGACAGAAAGAAGGTCAACAATTCCTAGATGCCCCGTAGCCTCCTGTTTATAAATGTGGCGCGCTTCACACCATAAACAGGACTCACCGGACACGACTTTGACAACCCCACGGAATGAGACCTCGCTCGATACCACTTTGTCACACCCTAACCTTATTAGGGTGTGATGGGCACCCGACCCCACATCCGGAGCCGAGCGAACCCGTCGTACTCTTATTATGCACACGAATTTTTTTTTTTTTAAATAAAGACAAAGTACAAAATACAACTTCCGTAAACAATTAATTTCATTGCTTTCAAATTACATAAAATCGTAGTCAAACAACCAACACATATAACGTATCGGCCGATGGAGCCGCTTACGCATCGACAACCAACACCCACGACGTCTGTCCGCAAAGTCTCTAACACGGATCCGTAAAGCATATCATACAAACTCGACTCGGCAACACTCCGGGAGCAAGTGGAGTCGCCAACCCACCGGAACATCTTCGCCGTATGGTCGCTAATCATCGGGAGTACGCGCGGCATGAAACGCAGCCCCGAAGAACGTGGGGTCGGTACGGAATATGTACCGAGTATGTAAAGCCGTAAATAGTGTAACAAAATCATAAACCAATCCAAATGTACGGGAATGCAACTAACAAGTCATAATCGAAATCAAACGTGCAAGGGGTATATCGGACGAGAGCCTTATTATGATCGTAGGTGCGGGAGATTGGTATACGTAATCGTGGTCGGAGCGGAAGTACGAAAATACGTACCTCATCCGTAGTATCAAAATGCTTACTTTCGGATCATAAATAGTGCAAATCAAAAGCGTCCATAGGGCACAAAAATATGTCGACGGAACCATAATCGGACTCGGTAGTGCGGGACTATAATGAACCTTAATCGTAATCGTAAGTACGGTGGTTTAACGGACAGAATCGTAAACGAGTAATCGGAGGTGCGAAGGCATACCGGACGAAATCGAATCGAAGTACCGAGATATGTCGGACGGATCCATAATCGGAGACGAGACGTACGAGAAGTGTACCGTAACCGAAGTCGGAGTCGGGGGTGCGAACGAACGAATAATACTAACACGGATCAAATTACACATGCCAACCTCATTTATCACATCAAAATACGGGGGCGGACAGATACCACAAAGGCACCCGGGTCACTTATCCACGATACTCGGAGGCGGACATATACCACAAAGACTCCGATACCTCGGCGGACATATACCACGGCTCCCGGTTACATATCATGGCATAATCACGGTACCTCGGAGGCGGACGGATACCACAAGACTCCGGGTCGCATATCGCGGTGCCCGGGGGCGGACATATACCACAAAGACCCGGCCGCGTGTCATAGCACGGGGGCGGACATATACCACAAGACCCCGGCCACATATTATCATATAACCACGGTGCCGGAGGCGGACGGATACCACAAAGACTCCGAGCCGGTCGGACATACACATAAATCATAACATCACACACATACAAATCATTTCTTAATACTCCGGGAACTCAAAGAAACAAATTCGTATTCCGGTTTAATCATCATATCATATACCTTTCGGAATGTTTATATCGGGTTACTTATGTCGAATACTTACATCAAAGTACTAATATCATAATACTTATAGTATAGTACTTTTGCCAAATATTTACATTAAATTACTTATAACTCGATTTCTTATTTCGAACCGCATATCCATATCGAATATTCACATCGAATACTTGTATCAAATAGTCGTATCGGGCTACTCGTGTCGGAGTATTTATGTCGAATATTTGTGCCGGACCGTTCATATCGAGAGGGCCTACGAATCATATCCAAATAATCTTTCTAGGATCGTTTTATGCTTCAAACTATGTCATAAGAATCAAGGGATAATCAAGACACTTACCGTTATTTATTGAGGGAGTATCTAAAAGTTTCCTTTAATTATTGCTCAAAACAAATTAGTACACAATAGGAGCAGATTCGGAATTAGCGGGCCCACTTCGGGTCATGTCGAGGTGGCGTACCGAATTTTTCGAATATTAGACCCTATGGGAGCATCTGTGAAAGTTTCAAGGCAATCCGGGTTCGTTTGGGAAAGTTATGGAAGTTTAAACATTTGTCCAACAAAATGTAAAGAAAATAATTCAATTATGCTGAATGAATAGTAACCAAAATTAAACTCGAATTTCGATGCACTGTAACCTTTCCCAAGGCTCGACTTCAACCTAATATAGCTAAGACATGCCATAAGAAGGAAAGGAAGGACTTTACATACCTTTTCCGCTTTCTACACGTCTCCAAAATCAAGCCTCAAATCCGCCAAAATCTACAATTTGGTTACAATTACCAAATGTTAATTGTAAGACTTTAAGATTTCAATTTCAACCAATACTTGTCTTAATCTTCTAAATAAGTTCACTTATTTTCTGCCGAAATTTCGGCAGCACCTCCCTTGTAAATACACCGTCCCGAGAATTATGGCTCGGCCCAAATATCAACAACCCAACCAACAACAATACCAATAACATCAACAATCAATTTAAAACACCTTCTAACATAAATTGTTTTCTTTTCCAAGTAGTACGACAACTTCCAACCTAACTTCGCACTTCCAAACCAATATCAATGTTTTCATATTTATTTGCTAATCCAAAACCATTCAAATACAATTCGGAAACATTTCATATCATTTCTACAAAATATTCACAAAATATACAAGTTATACAAACTTTCCACCAAAGCCATATTGCATCCAAAACTTCTAATCTTTAACATACATATTCATAGCATGTTTCCATCTTCCAATCCCATCAACAATCATCATAATTTGCATCTTAACAATTCATTTCCAAAATTATACAAATTTCCCATAACTTCACTAATTTTCCTACAACAACTTTACAACCAATTCTCAAGCCAACAAGAATCCTTAACCTTCTATTTACATCACAAAACCATAACGACACAACTAATACACTAAATAAAATGAATTCATCTCCCTTCCAAATTTTCCATGCCACACGGCCACATACACATAGCACTCCTACACGGCTTACTTCCAACACATAACATTTTCCTAGTTTTCATTCCATTCTACATACTACCACATCTATACATCTTCCATAACATGAAAGAAAGCATGAAATTCTTACCTCTTCCAACAAGTTTTCCTTGCCAACACAAATACTTCCTTGCCAAAACAATTATATCATCTTGAAGAGGACCTTGAACTTAATAGGAATTCAAGTAGAGACAAATTTTTGAATCAAAGTTGAAGGCTCCAATTTTTTTTTTTTTTTTTCTCTTCTCCTCTTGGCCGAATGGCCTTTCTATTTTTGCTCTTCTTTCTTTCTTTGTTTGTTCTTCCTTTTCTTGAATAAATGATGACTCCCACATATATATATAATTCTCTTAGTCATGTGAGGGGCACATGCCCCTCTCTAGATTTTTCTTTCTTCTTTTTTTCTTTTTCTAGAATTTTCTTGAAATTTGGCAAAGATGACTTATTTTTGTCATCCTTTCTTTCCTTTTTTTTTGTTTTGGTCACATGGCCAATATGGCCTTTTTAGAATTTTCATGAAACTTATGTGAAATTCCCTTTTTGCCCCTCGACTTTTCTCAATATTACCATTTCGCCCCCAGCCTTCCGCATTATTTCCATAAACCATTTTGCGAATGTCTCTTTTTGCCCTTAACCTCTCACAATATCTCCATGCTGATAATAGTCATAAATAATGTTTAAATCATACATGAAAATAATTTCTTGAAAATGCTCTCGACATTCCACGGCTACTTCAAAATATCCAAACGTACAAAGTACGGGCTATAACATCCTCCCCCCCTTTAGAACATTCGTCCTCGAATGTTCAACGGACCTTATGGGGTCGTATAACACTCCGGGAGGATCCCTCTCATAATTGTCCCTCTCTTTTTTTTTTTCCCTTCATACTCATTCTTGTTAAATCCGACATGATATACTCTCCCCCCCTTTTTAAGGGGCTCCTTACACGCCAACCGTATCCGAGTATCCTTTACTCGATTGAGGCCTTCTTGACCGTAGTGCCAGTCTTTGGGACACACGTGTCCATTAATACATCCACAGACGAGATTTCCCACGCATTCATATATATAATTATTATCAACTAGTCCACAAGGTACTTCCAAACGTCGTTCAAGCTTATCTTAATTCCAAAGCGGTAGCATACTCCTTGTCTCTTCTCTAATCTCGCCTGTCGCGTGCTAGGTGGCTCCTTCTATAGTCTCCAACCATCTTGTACATTCTAACTTCTCATTGTCTTTTGGACCAACGTTTGTGAAAATTTTGGCATATTTCCCAGGGGGTCACCCATCATGAAATTGCTCCCACCTGAGCACGCTTAATCCCAAAACTTTGGTGGGATTTGGCACCTTAATGCTGATATAATCGCGTCCACTTCCTCGTATGACCTTTACTACATAACCGGAACCGCCGAAGTTTCACTGCATTCCGAGGCATTTTCGTAACACGTCCTTTCTTGTGTAATTACCGTTTTGCCCTTTTCAATCTTCCATATCACCTTCACAAATTCTTATTATCCGAAATCTGTACACCGCGAATGCCATCAATACTTTACAGAGTATATAACTTCATATCACATTCTTGCCATCCGAAACTGCCGGTCTCGGGTAACTGGCCAAATATATCCACACTTACCTCCTGCCGTCGTATGTAAGGCTTACGGATGGAATTTCTTATTTCATTCTCCTATGACTTGGTTCTATCGCACGATCTATGACAGAAAGAAGGTCAACAATTCCTAGATGCCCCGTAGCCTCCTGTTTATAAATGTGGCGCGCTTCACACCATAAACAGGACTCTACCGGACACGACTTTGCAGACAACCCCACGGACGTACCTCGCTGCGATACCACTTTGTCACACCCTAACCTTATTAGGGTGTGATGGGCACCCGACCCCACATCCGGAGCCGAGCGAACCACGTACTCTTATTATGCACACGAATTTTTTTTTTAAATAAAGACAAAGTACAAAATACAACTTCCAGAAACAATTAATTTCATTGCTTTCAAATTACATAAAATCTGTAGTCAAACAGAACCAACACATATAACGTATCGGCTGATGGAGCCGCTTACAGACTGACAACCAACACCCACGACGCTTCGCAAAGTCTCTAACACAGATCCGTAAAGCATATCATACAAACTCTGACTCGGCAACACTCCGGGAGCAAGTGGAGTCGCCAAACCAAATTACCGGAACATCTTCTCGTAATGGTCGCTAATCATCCGGGAGTACCTCGCGCGGCATGAAACGCACGCCCCCGAAGAATGTGGGGTCGACGGAATATGTACCGAGTATGTAAAGCCGTAAATAGTGTAACAAAATCATAAACCAATCCAAATGTACGGGAATGCAACTAACAAGTCATAATCGAAATCAAACGTGCAGGGGTATATCGGACAGAGCCTTATTATGATCAGAGGTGCGGGAGATTGGTATACAGAATCGTGGTCGGAGCCAGAAGTACAGAAAATACGTACCTCATCCAGAGTATCAAAACGCTTACTTTCAGATCATAAATAGTGCAAATCAAAAGCGTCCATAGGGCACAAAAATATGTCAGACGGAACCATAATCGGACTCAGAAGTGCAGGACTATAACGTACGTAACCTTAATCGTAATCGTAAGTACGGTGGTTTAACGGACGGAATCGTAAACAGAATCGGAGGTGCAGAAGGCATACCAGACGAAATCAGAATCAGAAGTACTGAGATATGTCGGACAGATCCATAATCGGAGACAGACGTACAGAAGTGTACCAGACAGAACCGAAGTCGGAGTCAGGGGTGCAGAACGAACAGAATACTAACACAGATCAAATTACACATGCCAACCTCATTTATCACATCAAAATACCGGGGGCGGACAGATACCACAGCACCCCGGGTCACTTATCCACGATACTCGGAGGCGGACATATACCACAGCACTCCGATACCTCGGGGGCGGACATATACCACAGCTCCCGGGTTACATATCATGGCATAATCACGGTACCTCGGAGGCGGACGGATACCACAAAGACTCGGATCGCATATCGCGGTGCCTCGGGGGCGGACATATACCACAACACCCCGGGCCGCGTGTCATAGCACGGGGGCGGACATATACCACAGCACCCCGGCCACATATTATCATATAACCACGGTACCCGGAGGCGGACAGATACCACAGCACTCCGAGCCCGGTCAGACATACACATAAATCATAACATCACACACATACAAATCATTTCTTAATACTCTGGGAACTCAGCAAACAAATTCGTATTCCAGTTAATCATCATATCATATACCTTTCGGAATGTTTATATCAGGTTACTTATGTCAGAATACTTACATCAAAGTACTAATATCATAATACTTATAGTATAGTACTTTTGCCAAATATTTACATTAAATTACTTATAACTGATTTCTTATTTCGAACCGCATATCCATATCAGAATATTCACATCAGAATACTTGTATCAAATAGTCGTATCGGGCTACTCGTGTCGGAGTATTTATGTCGAATATTTGTGCCGGACCGTTCATATCGTAGAGGGCCTACGAATCATATCCAAATAATCTTTCTAGGATCGTTTTATGCTTCAAACTATGTCATAAGAATCAAGGGATAATCAAGACACTTACCGTTATTTATTGAGGGAGTATCTAAAAGTTTCCTTTAATTATTGCTCAAAACAAATTAGTACACAATAGGAGCAGATTCCGAATTAGCGGGCCCACTTCGGGTCAAGTCGAGGTGGCCTACCGAATTTTTCGAATATTAGACCCTATGGGAGCATCTGTGAAAGTTTCAAGGCAATCCGGGTTTGTTTGGGAAAGTTATGGAAGTTTAAACAATTGTCCAACAAAATGTAAAGAAAATAATTCAATTTTCTGAATGAATAGTAACCAAAATTAAACTCGAATTTCGATGCACGTAACCTTTCCCGAGGCTCAGACTTCAACCTAATATAGCTAAGACATGCCATAAGAAGGAAAGGAAGGACTTTACATACCTTTTCCGCTTTCTACACGTCTCCAAAATCAAGCCTCAAATCCGCCAAAATCTACAATTTGGTTACAATTACCAAATGTTAATTGTAAGACTTTAAGATTTCAATTTCAACCAATACTTGTCTTAATCTTCTAAATAAGTTCACTTATTTTACGCGCCAAAAATTTCGGGCAAACACCTCCCTTGTAAATACACCGTCCCGAGAATTATGGCTCGGCCCAAATATCAACAACCCAACCAACAACAATACCAATAACATCAACAATCAATTTAAAACACCTTCTAACATAAATTGTTTTCTTTTCCAAGTAGTACGACAACTTCCAACCTAACTTCGCACTTCCAAACCAATATCAATGTTTTCATATTTATTTGCTAATCCAAAACCATTCAAATACAATTCGGAAACATTTCATATCATTTCTACAAAATATTCACAAAATATACAAGTTATACAAACTTTCCACCAAAGCCATATTGCATCCAAAACTTCTAATCTTTAACATACATATTCATAGCATGTTTCCATCTTCCAATCCCATCAACAATCATCATAATTTGCATCTTAACAATTCATTTCCAAAATTATACAAATTTCCCATAACTTCACTAATTTTCCTACAACAACTTTACAACCAATTCTCAAGCCAACAAGAATCCTTAACCTTCTATTTACATCACAAAACCATAACGACACAACTAATACACTAAATAAAATGAATTCATCTCCCTTCCAAATTTTCCATGCCACACGGCCACATACACATAGCACTCCTACACGGCTTACTTCCAACACATAACATTTTCCTAGTTTTCATTCCATTCTACATACTACCACATCTATACATCTTCCATAACATGAAAGAAAGCATGAAATTCTTACCTCTTCCAACAAGTTTTCCTTGCCAACACAAATACTTCCTTGCCAAAACAATTATATCATCTTGAAGAGGACCTTGAACTTAATAGGAATTCAAGTAGAGACAAATTTTTGAATCAAAGTTGAAGGCTCCAAATTTTTTTATTTTTATTTTTTCTCTTCTCCCCTTGGCCGAATGGCCTTTCTATTTTTGCTCTTCTTTCTTTCTTTGTTTGTTCTTCCTTTTCTTGAATAAATGATGACTCCCACATATATATATAATTCTCTTAGTCATGTGAGGGGCACATGCCCCTCTCTAGATTTTTTTCTTTCTTCTTTTTTTCTTTTTCTAGAATTTTCTTGAAATTTGGCAAAGATGACTTATTTTTGTCATCCTTTCTTTCCTTTTTTTTTGTTTTGGTCACATGGCCAATATGGCCTTTTTAGAATTTTCATGAAACTTATGTGAAATTCCCTTTTTGCCCCTCGACTTTTCTCAATATTACCATTTCGCCCCCAAACCTTCCGCATTATTTCCATAAACCATTTTGCGAATGTCTCTTTTTGCCCTTAACCTCTCACAATATCTCCATGCTGATAATAGTCATAAATAATGTTTAAATCATACATGAAAATAATTTCTTGAAAATGCTCTCGACATTCCACGGCTACTTCAAAATATCCAAACGTACAAAGTACGGGCTATAACAAATATCTCCAACTTTCATAGGCGGGCTCGGATTGGTTTGATACTTGTCCGTGGGCCCCCGAGACTTTTCTATGTTTGGTTCTAACCACTTTCTGAAAGTACTTAATGTGACTATCGTCTTTATCCTCGAGCGTCGATTACTTACCTATCTATTGAGTCTATAATGATGATTTTTATGCATATGGTTACTCACGACTCTGCTCGTGCATCTTGTTGTTATATCTTTCGCCGAGTCCCGGGCCGGTTATGTCGTCGTGCGCACTATGTTATATTCCGGAGTATGATGTGTTCCACTGGGCCACCGAGCTCCTCGCTGGAGGGTCGGGTTCCGTATATGTTTTGATGTTATGATGTGTTATGGCGTTATGATGTGTTATGGAGATATGTCGGGTTACGGAGATATGAAATCTTCTGGAGTATGATGTGTTATGGCGCCAAATGACGGGGTGGCGACTATGTTCTCTGAGCCCCATGCATGATTTGTGTTTCAAAAGTAAATATTTTGGTATTCGCATATTTTACTTATTTTCTCGTACTTCTTGTTTCGATTATGATCCGTTCTACCGTATTTCATGCTTTGCATACTCGCACATATTCTCGTATCGACCCCTTTCTTCGGGGTCGCGTTTCATGCCCGCAGTACGTACGCCCCTCCTTGGTGATCCATGACTTAGGACACCTATTCTGCTATTTGGAGCACTCTTTTGTTCCGGAGCCTATATTTTGGTACATACTCTTCCGTTGTATATGCATATGTCTATTCAGGGGTACGGCGGGGCCCTGTCCCGTCATATGATTCTGTTGTTATTCTTAGAGGTCTATAGACATATATGTGGGTTGTGAATATTACTGTTCAGTTGTGTTCGTATGATTTATGTTTTGGGCGGTCCCATTCGCCGTGGCAGCCTTGTCGGCTTGCGTTTGTATATATTTTGGGACGTTATGCTTTATGATAGCCTTGTTGGCTTCTGCGATATATATCTGTACATGTGACAATTTGGAGACGACGTCTGATCTTTGTATATGTATAAATTGTTTGTATGCCGATTCTGGTTATTGGGTGTGTACGAGTGCCTCGCTCGGGCACTAATCGCGGCCCACGGGGTTGGGTCGTGACAAAAGTGGTATCAGAGCGGTTCGTCCTCGGAGTGTCTACAGACCGTGTCTAGTAGAGTCTTGTTTATCGGTGTGTTGTGCACCACATCTATAAACAGGAAGCTACAGGACATTTAGGATGTTACCTTTCCTTCTTATCCTAGATCGTGCGATAGAGCTGTATTATCAGGATGACTCCTCCCTAACGAATTGTTATGTTTTCGCCGATGCCTCCAAAAAGGCGACACCTGCCCGGTATGGGTAAGTCGGCGGCACCGGAGAGACTAGCCGAGGTGCCGGAGAGATACTAGGGCCCGTGCTCGCCCGTGCTCGAGGTGGTGCCCCGTCGCCCGGCTGCCGCCACACTCGCCACTATCGTAGGGACTTGGAGCAAGACAGCTCGGCAGTCGAGGCGGCTCCCTCGCCGGCCCTCGGTTCCCCGGCCCTCCGGCCTCGGCCCGTGGGCGGAGGATAGGGCTATGCAGACGCGGTCCGATTCTGTCCGACTAGATTGGTGGCGGGGCAGGTTCACAGGCACGAATTAGGAGGTGATCATGCGGATAGACATGATAGTTTGAGGGCCCGTGATTTCCTGACTTGTAATCCCCCAGAGTTCTTCGGGTCAAAGCCCGCGGAGGATCCCCAGGAGTTTATTCGGCAGATGCAGCGTACGTTGCGGTTAATTAAGGCTTCCGAGACTGAGTCTGTCGAGCTGGCTTCATATCGGTTGCATGATGTAGCCGCTAATTGGTACGAGTCCTGGGAGTTGTCTAGGGGCGAGGGTGCTCCTCCAGCAGTTTGGGACAAGTTTACAGAGGCCTTTCTTGGCCACTTTCTACCTCCGGAGATGAGGCGGGCCAGAGTTGATAAATTCCTGCGTCTGAGGCCGAGTGGCAGGAGTGTTCAAGAGTATAGTCTAAAGTTCGACTCACTGGCCAGATATGCACCCACTATTGTAGCTGATATGACTGATCGGATGCATCGATACGTGATGGGGCTGGATTGTTACTTGGTTGATAGTTGTCTGGTGATGGCTTCCCAGCCAGGGATGGATATTGCTCGAGTACAGGTGTCACACCCCAACTTGATAGGGCATGATGGGCACCCGACCCTTACTTAGGGCCGAGCGAACCCGCTGATTCTCGTGATACTCATAGTCTTACTGGACTCTTAAATCATGAAATGAATGCATAATGGAAGCTTTTCAAAGAACAACATACTTTTCGTCTTTCTCAAATCAAGTAAAATCCGTAATCATATGAAATCAGAATGATGCATAATGATACATCGGCTTGCGCAGCCGCTTACAAGACCGACAAGCTATATACGGACCCCGTTCGCAAAGTCTTTAACATAAACCAAGATACCATAACATAGATACTCCGACTCGGCGGCCTCCGGAAGGAAATGGAGCTCGCCAATCCAGCCGGAACATCTTCACTCATTCGTATACACACTGCGTGGCATGAAACGCACCCCGAAGAAAGGGGGTCAATACGGAATATGTACCGAGCATGTAAAGCATGAAATACAAGAAATGTGATCATACCGAATAAGAGTACGAAAATCATAAGGCTTGCCTCGAAACATAAATAAATAATCATCATATACATATGCATGTATAACGTGTCCCGCCCCCACAGTGAGGGACTCGGTAAGTAAAATCATCATATACATGTACATATAGCGTGTCCCGGCCCTCTAGTGAGGGACTCGGTGAATGAAGTCATCATATGCCATCCTGGCCGCCATCCCCATATCATCATATCATCATATACATATATATATAGCGTGTCCCGGCCCTCTAGTGAGGGACTCGGTGAATAATGCAGTGGAGTTGTGCACGAATGCGTGTCCTGGCCCGGGACTCAGTGAAAGAAGTAATAACAGCTCGCACGAGCAGAGTAGTGAGAAACCATATGCATAAAAATCAACTTTTAAAACTCAATAGATAGGTAGACAGTCAACGCTCGAGTATCGAACGATTGTCATGTTAAATCTATTCTAAATACCATTAGGATTGCATTAAAGAGAAATTTGAGGGATCGTAGACATGTATCAAGCCAATCCGAGCCCGCCTATGAAAGTTATGGACTTTATTCGCATTAGGACCCTCTACGAACGTATCGAAGCGATCCGAGCCCATCTATGAAAGTTACGGACTTTATTCGACATAGAATCCTTTAGGAACAAAAACTCTTTATGCAACATTTACTATCCAATCATACAAAAGACACAAGGACCATAGCTCGACTATATTAGGAATGCTAACATCAAGGAGTGAATAAGAATCGTAGACATGCTCGGATCGTAAGAATAGAGTTACCCCAAGGCTCGTATCATATCATATCTTACTTACCTCTAAGACATGCCAAAAGAAAGAAAGGGTAAGCTTTACATACTTGTTCCACCTCTTATTAGCTACGCTTATTCGTCCAAGCTCGTAAGCCTACACTTAAAAGGATTCACACTAACGTTAGACTCTTTATTGCACACTTGTTCCAAATTTCAAATCAAACTACTCTATATTCGCCGAAAATCGGATAAAGCATCTCCCCTGTTTATATGCCTAGCCCAAAATTACAATTCAGAAACCAATCAACAACAACAATAATACCAACATCAACAATACTATTATTCATACCAACATATTCCATAAACATCCCACACGACGTTTTTCAACATACAACAACAATATGCACTTTCTTCCATCCCAATCAAGGAGTATAATCTCATCAACACGCCAACAATGTTAGATACCATTTTTGTATGCATAAATCAGTCCATCCAAATGGCCACAACACGTTCAAAACAGCCCATAAACACAACAACTACAATACAACACTCTATGACCTTCGCTCCATAACTAGTTTCATTTTTAAGGCTTGCTAGACCTTCAAATAAAATCAACATAAAAGATGGGATAAATTACATACCTTATACTTGAAAAAAACTCAGCCACATCAACCTTTTCCAACACCAAGCTTAAGTAGAAGCAAGAACAATCACCTTTCACGGACTAGTTTGGCGTAATCTTGTCAAATTCTTGATTTATCGGACTATAATATTTGGGAGATGTTTTGAGAGGCTTCTAGGACTCTTTGGAATGTTAATATGCTGAAAAAATTGGGCTGATAGGGTATTTATAGACCCCCTAGGTTGGTTCCACCGACTTATTCATGTGGGGCCCGCGGAACCATTTGGCAGCTTGGGGTCTTGCTCTTAAAATGGCCATAACTCTTGATTCCGACATCGTGTGAGGGCCCACAAACTATGGTTGGAAATCTATTTCAAGTATCTACAACTTTTATTCTTGGTGTTTTTCCAAATTCCAAAACTTATAATGCCTTTTTTGCCCCTCCAAGTCAGATCACCCGAAAACGTTTCCTTAAATCGTCCTTTTGGAGGGCTTATGTCCATATTTGGCTTATGGGTCCTTATTAGGACTTGATCAACTTTCCATGTTCTACTTGTAGCACTTTTAATATATCCTTTATAAAATCCCGACATGTGGGCCCCACCTTAACTCATGGTTTCGAGGGCTATCATCGAGTGATCATGTTAATCGATTTACCCCATACAATCTCCAAATGTCATATATATGTTCTTATGCTTAGATAACATAATCTTCATCCATAATCCTTGTGTAACTCTGCTCTCCTCTGAGCTCATACTAAGCCGTCCACAGTCTTGATAACGCGAAATTTTCCAAGGTGTAACAACAGGCACATGCCCAGGGTATGGAGGATCGACACAGAGGGCGTCAGCCCGACAGAGATTATGACAGGAGCCAGCCCAAGAGGGCTAGATCAGCTGGTTATTCCCGGAGAGTCTCGAGGCGGCCTCGGCGGCGAAGATAACAGACAGATACCCTTCCCGGCCCATCACGGAGTACACCGCGGTTTTCGGGTAGGAGACCGGATAGTACGGGGTATTCGGGAGGCCGGTCGAGCCCGGGTGGCTCCCGTGTTCGCGGGGGATAGAGGTTCGGTCGCCGAGGCCACCTATACCTCGGTGTTCTCACTGTGGGAGGCATCACCCTGGAGAGTGTTATCGTGCCACGGGTGCTTGCTTTACTTGTGGCCGTCAAGGCCAACTTATGAGAGATTGTCCGCTTGGGGGTAGTCCAGGTGGTGCAGCTCAGCATCGGGTCGATTCTCGGTTCATCGTCCTCTTCGTAGCTATGCGCCCGCGGGGGCGGGGTACGCCGACACCGGCAGGCCGCGGTAGAGGTCGTGGCGGAGCTTCCGATTCTAGCGGTCCCTCGAACAGCACCTATGCCTTGGCTAGCCGACAGGATCAGGAGGCGTCACCTAATGTGGTTACAAGTATATTATTGATCTTCTCCCGAGATGTATATGCATTGATAGTCCCAGGCTCTACTTTATCATATATTTCTCCCCTTGTTGCTAGTAGAATTGGGATAAAACCTGAAACGATAAAATCGTTTGAGGTAGCTACACCGGTAGGAGATTCTATTATAGCCAGGCAAGTATATAGAGATTGTTCGGTGATTATATGTGGTCGTTGCACTAAAGCAGATCTGATAGAACTAGATATGACTGAGTTCGATGTTATTATGGGTATGGATTGGCTAGCTTCTTGTTATGCTAACGTTAATTGTCAGAAAAAGGTAGTTCGTTTCCAATTTCCAAGAGAACCAGTTATAGAGTGGTCGGGAAATATAGCATCGCCGAGGGGTAAGTTTATTTCATACCTCAAGGCAAGGAAGATGATTCGAAAGGGTTATATTTATCATCTGGTTCGTGTGCATGACCTAAAAGCAGAAGCACCGACTCTTCAGTCAGTCCCAGTGGTTAATGAATTTCCAGAGGTATTCCCAGATGAGCTTCCAGGTCTTCCTCCTGAGCGGGAGATAGATGTTATATCCCGTATTTTTAACAACGGGACAATCCGAGTTAATTATGATAAGTTCGGGACAAGACTATTCCGGGCATGAAGTCGGGACTTTTAATCACGATTTTGTTTTAAAAATATAAGTGGTGTATGACCTTATTAGCATGAAAGTATAAAGGAAACATTTGGGGTCAAAATGAATTAAGAAAAACTTGTATATTATGGAAAATAAGGGGCCAAAGTGGCCGGCCATTTTGTGGGCCATGGCCACATGGATTTATTTCATATGGAAATTTAAAAGATGACTAAGTCATCTTGCTCTTCATTCTAATTCTAGAAAAATCAAGAAAACAAGGAGAAGAGAAAGAAGAAGGGGTTCGGCCATAGGAGCAAGAAAACAAGGACAAGATTAAGCCATCAAAAAAATTGGTTCTTCTAGCAAAATAACTAATTGAAGGGTCCTCGTTAACGTGGGAGCGTTATTTGGATCAACAAACTATCTGTTTCCCTCATTCACCACCTTAGCTAACGTGTGAAGTGAAGAAGAAAAGTGTCACGACCTAACCCCGTAGGCCGTGACTAGTACCCGAGCTGGGCACCCAAACACATTAACAAACTCGAATCACATACAGATAGCTTACGCGTATACAAATATCAGACGCTATCTCAAATTATCACAAACTGTCTCAAACACATCTCAAACACAACCATATATATATATCAGAAGCCGGCAAGGCTATCAAATGGCGCAACGGCCCAAAACATATACAAATGCAAGCCGACGAGGCTGCCACGGCGAATGGGATCGCCCAGAACATATAACATACAAACACAATTGTACAGAATGGGCATAACCCATATACATGTCCACAGACCTCTAAACGTACAAACGAATCATATGACGGGACGGGGCCCCGCCGCACCCCCGAACCAATATATACAAATGCAACGAACGAATATATACCAAAATGTGACTCCGGAATAAGGGAGCACTCCAAACGACGAGAAGAGGGTGTCCTAAACGGGTGGATCACCGAACCGCGCGTCCGTACCGCGGGCATGAAACGCGGCCCCCGAAGAAAGGGGTCGAGACGAAATATGTACCGAGTATGCAAAAGAAAATGTAGTATACAAATCTGAGTCGTAATCGAAATAGAGGTACAGAAAATAAATGCATTCCCAAAATATCAAAATGTTTACTTTAAAAATACGAATCATGCATAGGGCACAGAAAATATGGTCGCCCGCCTGTCGATGGCGCCATAACACAGCATAACACCATAAAGTTTCAAATCTCCGTATCCCCGTCACACATCATAACACAAAGATAACGCCATACCCAGCATAACACCAAATATAAGCGAAACCCGGCCCTCGAGCGAGGGGCTCGGTGAACCATAAACACAGCATAACACCGGAGTATAACAAAGTGCGCACGACAATAGAACCGGCCCGGGTCTCGACGAAAGATACAACAGAATGCACGAGCAGAGTCGTGAGTAACCATACGTATAAACTCATTATAATAGACTCAAATGATAAGTAAAGTGACCATACTTAAAAATCAGAATAATAACCAAATCAAATTCTTCCAAAAGTCGTCAGGATTACAAAAGAAGAGTCGCGGGACCCACGGACGGGTTTCGACCCGATTCGGGCCCGCCTATGAAAAACACACTTTTCATATGCCATAAAATCACCTACGAGCATATCGAGGCAATCCGAGCCTTTCTGTGAAAGATACGGGCGTTCGTAGTTACGGAACTCTTTAAAAGCCAAACTTTTTATGCAAAAGTTGAAAGTTAAATATTTCAAAGACATAAAGGCCAATATTTCATCATATCAACATACGAATTCCAAGAAACGAATAAGAGTCATAAATATGCTCGGATTGCGAGAATCGAATTTCTTCGAGGCTCGTGTCATAGCCTACTTGTAACTAAGGCATGCCAATAAAAGAAAGGATTGAGCTTTACATACCTCAAACGCTCTCCGAGCTACTCCAAACTCAAGCTAATGTCAACCTACGTCTCGGGCTGCCCAAGGTCTACAAATAAATCATAATATGCCAAACATTAGCCATAGGCATTTAATTCCAAATTAGCCCTTAATTCTACAGAAATTTGGGCAGCATTTCCCCTGTAAATAGGCCAACCCCGAGAATTTAACTCGACCAAATCAACAACAACAACATCAACTACCAACCTAGCAACATCAATAACCAATCTGAAAGGCAATATAACATTAATAACTCTCTTTTATATCGTTCGACAACATTCAATACTTTCAATTCAACGGCTTACATTCAAGCCAACATCAACGCTTATACATTCAAATACTAACCCCAACCCATACCAACAATATTCAAAGGCATTTTAAGAAATTCATACAACATTTCAAACATTCCAAATAATACTCCCACTCACCCGAAAACTGCTCAAATCCGAGAGCCTCAACTATAACACATTCCTCATTTCCAAATCATGATTTGCACCAACAATTCACATTCTAACAATGTCATTCTCATAATTATACAAGTTACATCAAATGTGCAATAACCTCCAAATCAGTCCGCAATAATTACAACATCAATTTGAGTCATTAAACTCTCATTCTCATCATGGAATTCATAACGACAACAACTAAAACACTAAGCGATATTAATTCATTTCTTGTCACATAAATGGCCTACATTCGGCCAACACCTCCTACAAACATATATAGATGATTCTCATTCATTTCTCCACTCTACAACAATCACAACATGCTAACTAGACTTTAATTCATTGCTTCAATACCACACAACACACACACCTCACACGGCCATGCACTACACACACAACCTTCACTCCAACATGCCATATTTCATGATTTTCATCCATTTTAACATACTACAACATGCATACAACCTTTATAACACATAAAGCACAATTAAATCTCACCTTTCTTCTTCAACTCCACAATTTGCCTAGGGTTTGCAATTGACACAACGAATGGTTGGATGACCCGAACAACACTTTCACGTTACTTAGGGACCTCAAATTAGTGGATTTGCATCAACAAAATATTTTTGGAATGGCTTGAATTGGAGTTCAAATTTTTGCCCCTTGGCCGAGAGCCTCTCTTAAGGAGTTCTTCAACTTCTATTTTTTTTGCTAAGTGTTGTAGTGTGGAAAAGATGACTACTTGATCATCCTTTGTGCTATTATATGAATGGCACAAGTGTCCTTGGCCCATACATGTGTTGGACCAATCAAAATTGTCCACAAATTGTGTGGGCCTTCTCCAAGCCACACGGCCAAGACCAAGAGAAATGCATGATTTTCAACTTTCACAAATTCCATTTTTGGTCCCAAATTTTCCTAATTGTTCCATGCCAACAAATTCATGAACACTTTAGGTCTTAAAACAAAATCGAAGGTCAAAAATCCCGACTTTGCATCCCAAAATGGTTTTGGCCCTAACTTATCATAGTTAAACCGGATTGTCCCAATATACCAAATACGGGTTCTAACAAAAAGGTAAGAATTAATTCTCTTTTATGTGTTGTGAATGGTGTGGGCATGTCGTAGTATGTAAATATGAATGAAATTCATGAAAATCTATGTGTTGGAGCTAAACCGTGAACATGGAGTATGCATGGCTTTGTGGCCGTGTATGTGCAATGTTATGTAGGATTGATAGATTGAATTATATGTAGCATGTTTCTTTGTTGTTGTAGTGTGTTGAAGTGAATGGGAATCACATATATGTGTGTGTATGAAGATGGCCGAATATAGGCCATGCTTTGTGACAAGGATGAGTGAATGTTACTTAATGTTTTAGTTGTCGTCGTTGTGAATTCTATATCGATAATGAGCTTTTGATGATCTAAGTTAATGTTGTGATGCTTGCGGACTGTTTTGGCAGTCATTGTACTTTTAATGTAAATTTTGTACTTAAGAGAATGACATTGTTAATGCATGGATTGTTAGTGTAATTCATGGAATTGGAAGAAAGGAATGTGAGTGGTGTTGTTCTCGGGTTGGAGTGAGTTTCGGGTGAGTTGGGAGGTTGGTTGGGTTGTTTGAAATATTGTATGAATTGCTTAAAGTGTTCTTGTATATTGTTTGAATGGGTTCGGATTAGTAATTGAACGTATGAGTGTTAATGTTAGTTTGATTATATGTGGTTAGTTGAATATAGTGGAATGTCTCCAAGTATGTAGCAAAGTGTGGTTAATGTTAGAACGCGTTGGAATTGTATATTGATGTTGTAGTTTGGTTGTTGGTGTTGTTGTTGATGAATTTGCCCGAGTTGAAATCTCGGGGTTGGTGTATTTACAGGGAAAATGCTGCCCAAATTTCTGTAGAATTTGGTGTTTGTTTGGAATTGGATGCCTAAATGCTTAGCTAATGTTTGATATAATTGGTGTTATGTAGATCTTGGAGTGCCCGAGACTTGAGGATTGGATTAGCTTGAGAGCGGACGAGGTATGTGAAGCCTAATCTTCCGTTCTTTGGCATGTCCTAGGGTTAAGTAGGCTATGAAATGAATCTCGAGAAAACTCCACTCTTACGATCCGAGCTTGCGTATGACTTTTAATTGCCTCCATAGACTTATTCTCTTAATATGGTCAAGTTAAGGTACTTATGTTTTCATATGGTTGAATTTTAAAAGCTATGTAAAGTATTTTGCCCTTAAAAGATTTCGAAACTACTAACGCTCGTAACTTTCGTAGACAAGCTCGGATCGCCCCGAAACTTTCGTAGGGTATTCCATAAGGCATAACATCCCCTAACTTCCATAAGCGGGCTCGGATGGGGTTGACACCCGTCCGTGGGTCCCGCAACTCTTCTATGTTCGGGAAAAACTTAGTATTACTTTCGCCTTAACTCCCGAGCATGGATTTCTTATTTATTTAATGAGTTTATGATTATGATTTTATGCATATTGTTACTCACGACTCCGCTCGTGCATATGGTTAGTACTTCTTTCGCCGGATCCCGGGCCGGTTATGTTCGTGCGCACTTTGATATATTCCAGAGTATGATGTGTCCGGTATGCCGAGTCCCCTTTGGCCGGGTACCGTGTATATTTGGCGTTATGGGGTGTTACAGCGTTATGATGTGATATGCTATATCGGGTTTCGGAGATATGAAATCTTCTGGAGTATGATGTGGTATGGCGCCATCGACAGGTGGGCGACCATCGTTCTAAGAGCCTATGCATGATTTATGTTTTTTTAAACTAAATATTTGACATTTTGCATATTGTACTTATTTCTCGTATCTTCTCCGTTTCGATTATAATTCCATTCTTCGTATTTCTTGCTTTGCATACTCGGTACATATTCCGCATCGACCCCCTTTCTTCGGGGGCGGCGTTTCATGCCCGCGGTACGGACGCTCGGCTTGGTGATCCACCCACCTAGGATACCTATTCTGCTTTCTGGGAGTGCTCCTTCATCCGGAGCCTATATTTTGGTATATATACCTTTCTGTTGCATATGTATATATTTATTCAGGGGTACGGCGGGGCCCTGTCCCGTCATATGATTCTGTTGCTCTGTTTAGAGGTCTATAAACATGTTTGTGGATTATGATTATTCCTGTACAGATATGTTCGTACGTTTTATGTTTGGGCGGTCTTACCCGCCGCGGCAGCCTCGTCGGCTGCATATGTGTATTCTGATATGTTATGTACATTACGACAGCCTCGTCGGCTTTTGTGACATATGTTGGCTATTATGCGCTAATCTGAGATCATATGTGATTATTTATATTTATGCAAGTTAGTAGGCTAATTCTGAGTGTCAGGGACGTATTAGTGTCCAAGTCGGACACTAGTCATAACTGCGGGTTGGGTCGTGACAATAGAATTCACTATAGATGTCTTGCCGGATACCTTTAAACCTTTATCTATTCCCCGTACGAGAATGGCACCCGTAGAATTGAAAGAATGAAGGAGCAAAATCGAGGGATTTATTAGAGAAGGGCTTCATCGGCCCAAGACATCACCTTGGGGGAGCGCGTATTATTTGTGAGAAAGAAAGACGGGTCGGCGTGATGTGTATTGATTATAGGCGAGTGAATAAGGTAACCATAAAGAATAAATATCCCCTCCCGAGATTGATGATTTGATTGACCGGTCGCAGGGTGCTAAGTGTTTCTCGAAGATAGACTGCGCGGTCGCTACCACCGCGGTGCGGGTACGAGAGCGTATATTCCCAAGACTACATTCGGGACCCGATATGGACGTTATGAGTTTAGAGTGATGTC
>NW_026713145.1:0-29439 GCF_029784015.1 Lycium ferocissimum
GTCCCAATTTTTCCTAAGTGTTCAATGCCAACAATTTCATGCACAACTTATATCTCAAAATCAAAGGTCAAGAATCCCGACTTTGTATCCCGAAATAGTTTTGTCCTTAACTTATCATAATTAATCCGGATTGTTCCAATGTTCAAAAATACGGGTTCTAACAATGACATGACATGATGTGATACGATATGATATGTTCTACGTTCTATTAATGTTGTCCTTCGTTGATAGTGCAAATGTAGAATAATTGTTCCCTCAAGGTGAGACAAGCAACCATGATTATTCCATAATATGATCGGAGGTTTTCGACCTTACGTCACTCCGATAGATATGTAACTTTCTTGGGCTCTCATGCATGCTATACCGTATATAAGCATAAAGTGGGGGAAGGGATACATGGGGGAATGGGAAGGGAAACATGTTTCATTGCCACCTGGTCGGTGGCTTATCATCCGGACGCGGGATGCCGGACGCGGGATTTATGGGCGAGCCGGAGTATTTTGGCGAAATGTGGGCGAGCCGACTTGTTCGGCGCCATGATACCATATGACCGGACAAGCACGCCATGGTGAATCACCCAGGGGGGCACTATGCACAGTTGCCTACTTATCCTATGATATATTCTACGTTTCCATGCGAGTTATTGTTCATATACAAAGTATTCCTTTACCCTCACGATAAGGATATCCTGTTATTATTCATGCTTATATCTCTCTTACTATGTTGTTATTCTCGCCTTACATCACTCGGTACACGGCTCGTGTCGACCCCCTCTTCTTCTTCGGGGGGCCGTTTCATGCTAGCGGTACACCCGTGAGGGCCGAGTCTGGGGCATAGAGGATGTTCCAGCGAGTTGGTAGGCTCCACTTCACCTGGATTGCTGCCCGAGTCGGAGTATAGATGCTATGATGCTTTGACCGAAGTTAGAGAGACTTTGCGTTACGTAGTCGTGGGTGTTGATTGTCGATGCCAAAGCGGCTCCGGCTAAGATGGGATACGTTATTATGTTTCGTGTCACGAGAGTCTTGTATGATGTCGCATTTTACTTATGGAAAAAAAATTTATGTATTCATTTCTAATCGATTCATAAGTTCATATGTGTAATAAGAGTTAGCGGGTTCGCTCGGCTCCGAATATGGGGTCGGGTGCCCATCACACCCTAGTAAGACCGGGGTGTGACATTAAACTCTCATTCTCATCATGGAATTCATAACGACAACAACTAAAATATTAAGCGATATTAACTCATTCTTTGTCACACATGGGAGGTTACGTTCGGCCAACGTACCAACATGTACATATTGATAATTCTCATTCATTTCTTCACACTACAACAATTAACATACTACATAGAACTTAACTCATCACTTAATCACAACATACACACACTCACACGGCCAAACCCCATATACACGGCCTCAATTCCAACTTACTATATTTCATGATATTCATCCATTTTAACATACTACTAACATGCATACAACCTTTATAACATATAAAACATGAGAGAATCCTTACCTTTCTTCTTTAACTCCACAATTTGCCTAGGGTTTGCAATTGACACAATGAATGGTTGGATGACCCGAACAACACTTCCACGTTACTTAGGGACCTCAAATTAGTGAATTTGTATCAAGGAAATAATTTTTGGATGGCTTAATTTGAAGTTGGTTTTTCTCCCTCTTGGCCGAGAGCCTGTGGAGGTTCTTCAACTTCTTGTTATTTTTGCTAAGTGTAGAATGATAAAAGATGACTTAGAAGTCATCTTTAAGCTCCCACATGAATGCAAGTGTCCATGGCCCACACACATGTGTTGGACCAATTAAAATTGTCCTGAAAGTGTGTGGGACCATTCAAGTCCACACGGCCAAGGGCCTCATTTTTGCATGATTTTCAACTTCCATAAATTCCAATTTTTGGTCCCAAATTTTCCTAATTGTTCCATACCAATAAATTCATGAACAACTTATGTCTCAAAATAAAATCGAAGGTCAAAAGTCCCGACTTTGTATCCCGGAATGGTTTGGACCCTAGCTTATCATAGTTAAACCGAATTGTCCCAATGTACAAAATACGGGATATAACAATACGGACCGTATAACCCATCTTTTCTCTGATCTTGTTCTCGTCACTTTGTTTGATCTCCGATCCTTATGGAACCTTCTTAACACTTGTTTAGTACTTCATTAACAGTCTAAGGGACGTTATGACTCTTCTCTAAAATATCACTAAGTCATCATTAACATGTTACTCGTAATTCCTTTTCGATATCTATCGTATGCCTTGCCTTCTCTTGGCAAACTTTTTTCTCTTACCTCAAATGTCTTTGGAATCCCATTTAGAATCATCAAATGTTATTTCTTACTTATCAAAACATCGTATACGTCGTGCCCTTCGTTAGTCTAGTTACTATACGTTAACGAAAATTTTTGGGGTATAACACCTACAACATTTGTTCAGGCTCCAAAACCCAAGTTTGGTTTTATTTCTTTGGAAAAGGGGAGATGAAGTACGTATGCAGGTGCTGCCAAGATTTTGTTTTACAACACCTAGGTACGACTGTTAGTATTTTGGACATATATTTTTGTACGAAATTGATATTGGAGTGATTTAAATTTCTATAGAACCCCAAGACATATATCTACAACATTCATTAGACCACAAAGTCTATTTTTGCTGTTTACCCTTTTGAAACTGAGTCACAATACAAGACAGTAGTACTGTCAAGAATTCTTGTTTTGCTAGTTTAGGGTGATTTTCACTGATATCGTGGTTAGTTTTGATGTGCTGAAACCATTGAACTTAATTACATATTTGATTGTGTATTTAAGGTATATACACTCTTGTACAAGCTAAGGGGAAATTGGCTAAGGAAGTCGACATGTTTACTTGATCGTTGCTTTGGGGATTTATAACTTCTTGATGGTTGTTTGAGCTTTAGAAGCTCTAAAGCTCCAAGGTTTGCAGCTAAACTTGAGCTTTGCTCTCTATTTATTTGGTTTGAGTTATTGTGAGAAGCTTGAATCTTGGTGAAATAATATCTACTTTAAAGTGTTGGCATATTGTTTTTGTTGCTACTTGGAAAGTTTACTTGCTTTGTGGGCTGTGAAGAATATCTTGAGACACATCAACATGATAACATGGTCATTGAGAGTATTATTTTTTAAACTGAGTTATGAGTATGCTAAAATCGCATTGGTGTTAAGTGAAGCATATTTGTAAGATGACTTAATTCGCCCACATATACAGATTGCTTAAGCGTTATTGCATTCTTGATTATGGGGTGACGACCCTTCTCGATTTCGGATCTTACCCATCTTGACTTTTGATTTGCATTTCATCTTGATGATGGACTTCTGTCTATTCTCGAGTATGGGTGGAAAGCCACTTTCAACATGGCTCATGATTCTCTTGATTATTGGGTGACTACCCTTCTTGATAAGGGCTTCGGTCCTTCTTGATAGGGGTTTTGGTCCTTCTTAATATGGGCTTCGGTCCTTCTTGATTTGTGCTTCGGTCCTACTTGATTTTGGACTCCGGTCCTTTTTGTTATTCGATTATGCTTTGATGTGATTGCATGATGTATGTGTTGAGCGAAATTAACTAATTGAATGACATTTCATGGATTGGATTTGTATTTGAAAGCTTGGTATTTGAAGCTTCGAAGACTTTCTTGGCACTTGGTATTTGAAGCTTCGAAGACTTTCTTGGCACTTGGTATTTGAAATATTAGTATCTTGAACTATCTTGTGTTTTGGTGATTCTCTTGAAATGTCGTACACTGATTAAGTACATGGTTATAACTCGGATAAGCTTATGTCTTGAACTTACTTCTTGCACTTATATTTGATTCATAGCTCACTATTAAATTAGCCAAATGGTGGAATTTCTTTGATTGGCTTTGGAAAGCTTCTTGATATTTGAGATTTTGAACCATTTTAATATATGATATTTATTTTCTTGAAAGGATTGTACCTTCATCTAGTTCTTGCTTGATATTATATTCTCTTGAAACCATTGTACCTTCGTTAAGTACTTGATGATGATTTTGACAAGCTTATTCCTAGAACTTATTATCTTACTCCTTACATAGCCTACCTCTCTTTTTGATATGAAATGTTTGTTAAGTTTATGTGCCACTAAGCTTTATGCTTAGCGATAGTTTGTTACTATCGTAGGTGGTGTTTCAAAGGAGACTTAAGGATGCCCAATTGAGGTACACTATTTGGAAGCTTAGATGAAGATCACATTTGCATAAGCATGTTCATTTTGCATACTTTTGGGGACTTGTACGTGATCCATGTGGCACACTTAGGTATGCACTTTTGGAACTTGTTCAAATGGGCCTATTTCCGCTACTAAATTTTTGTAGATATCTTATCAAATAAATTTCTTCTGAACGTTGAGGCATGAAATTTGCTTCTTCTTTTTTTCGTATGTGGCATCCTCCCAAAAGGGGGTGCTACAAGTTTGGTATCAGAGCCTAGGTTTGTGAATCTAGAACTTTTGTTGTATTGGTCGTATGCATCATGTACATGTCCCTCATGCAATGTGATCTTCCCTTCTATAGGAACTAAGACATGGCCTCCTCTTTAATAGAGCTAATGAGGATATTGATCTATGTTCTACGGAATATTATGTTTCTCATCACTTGCATTTTCTAGAGGTGTGTTTTTTATGAGACTTGATTTTGATGTGCTTGTCTGAAATCTTTTAGGTCATCAGGTTGTTATTAACCGAGTTTATGAAGATTATCATTTCATAATTCAAGATCTAATTTTCTCTGTGGACTTGATTGTAATGCATTTTCGAGACAAGTATAAGGTAAATTTCGAGACAAAATTTCTTAAGGGGGAGAGAGTTGTAACACCCCGAAATTTGTAAACTAACACTTGAATTTTCGATTGACCATATCTTGATCGTAGGGGTATATTTTATTTCGCGCTTCCTAAACGTGAATTTGATGATATTTGGAACTTGTTTGAAATGTTGTGGTGTAGTTATGTAAACTACCCCTAATATTATTATCTTAGTGAATTAAGAAATGGAATGGATATTTAATAGTTTGGTCAACCACCTTTTTTTTTCCTTCCTCCTTAAGAAAGTAATATATGTATATAATATTCTATGGCTCATGTCTATCCACTCACTCATTTCTATTTCATCCAAATAAATTGTGGCACACTAAATAGAATACCCACTATCACACCCCCTGAAAATTATTCCAGCAAAAAAGATGAATAGAATTGCTCTACGCACTGTAGAGGGTAAATTCGGGGTGCATATCAATTTTGAGAGTGTCAAGTATTTGGTTGATGCTGTTACTCCCTTCCATCATATGGATACAACGCAACCTCTTCCTTCTGTTTTATACTTCTCTAAATTATTTAATATTATGCTCTATATGGAGCACTACTCTTCCTTTTTATGGTAAGTTACTAAACCCGTTTTTGAACTGATTAGCTGTTAGTATTTTGAGTATATCTCCTTGCATAAAACTTATTTTTAAGTGAGCCAAGATGTTCCAGAAAGCAACTTTTGTTCTGGCTCCAAAACCCAACTTTGCTTTTATTTACTTGAAAAGGGGTCATGAAGTACAGGGCAGGTCTTTGCCCAGATTCTGTTTTGCAACCCTAGGTACTACTGTTAGTATTTTGGGCATATATTTTTCTTAAGAAATTAATATTGGGGTGATTTAAATTTTTATCGAACCCCAAGACATATGTCTACAACATTCATTAAGACAACAAAGTCTATTTTTTCTTTTTACCCCTTTGAAACTGAGTCACAATACAAGACAGTAGTATTGTCCAGAATTCCTGATTTGCTAGTTTAGGGTGATTTTCACTGATATCGTGGTTAGTTTTGATGTGCTGAAACCATTGAACTTAATTACATATTTGATTGTGTATTTAAGGTGTATATATATATATATATCATATACACTCTTGTAAAAGCTAAGGGGAAATTGGCTAAGGAAGTCGACATGTTTACTTGATCGTTACTTTGGGAATTTTTAACTTCTTGATAGTTGTTTTAGCTATAGAAGCTCTAAAGCTCCAAGGTTTGCAACTAAACTTGAACTTTACTCTCAATTTATTTGGTTTGAGATATTGTCAGAAGCTTGAATTTTGGTGAAATAATATCTACTTTAAATTGTTGGCATATTGGTTTTGTTGCTACTTGGATAGTTTACTTGCTTTGTGGGGTGTGAAGAATATCTTGAGACACATCAATATAATAACATGATCATTAAGAGTATGATTTTGTAAATTGAGTAATGAGTATGCTAAAATCACATTAGTGTTTATGGAGACACATCAATGTGAAGCATTTTTGTACGATGACTTAATTCGCCCATATATACTAATTGCTTGAGCGTTATTGCATTCTTGATTATAGGGTGACGACCCTTCGCGATTTCAGATCTTGCCCATCTTGACTTTGGATTTACATTTCGTCTTGATGATGGACTTCTGTCCATTCTCGAGTATGAGTGGAAAGCCTCTTTCAACATGGCTCATGATTCTCTTGATTATTGGGTGACGACCCTTCTTGATAGGGGCTTCAGTCCTTCTTGGTATGGGCTTCAGTCCTTCTTGTTAGGGGCTTCGGTCCTTTTTAATATGGGCTTCGATCCTTCTTGATATGGGCTTCGGTCATTCTTAATTTGGGCTTCGGTCCTACTTGATTTCGGACTCCAGTCCTTCTAGTTATTCGGTTATGCTTTGATGTGATTGCATGATGTATGTGTTGGGCGAAATTAACTAATTGAATGGCGTTTCATGGATTAGCTTCGTATTTGAAAGCTTGGTATTTGAAGCTTCAAAGGCTTTCTTGACACTTAGTTTTTGAAATATTAGTATCTTGAGCTATCTTATGGTTTGGTGATTCTCTTGAAATGTCGTACACTGATTAAGTACTTGGTTATAACTCGGATAAGCTTATGTCTTGAACTTACGTCTTGCACTTATATTTGATTCATAGCTCACTATTAAATTAGCCAAATGGTGGAATTTCTTGGATTGGCTTTGGAAAGCTTCTTGATATTTGAGATTTTGAATGTTGATATCTTGAACCATTTTAATATATGATATTTATTTTCTTGAATCGATTGTACCTTCATCTAGTTCTTGCTTGATATTTTATTCTCTTAAAACCATTGTACCTTCGTTAAGTACTTGATGATGATTTTGACAAGTTTATTCCTAGAACTTATTGTTGTACTCCTCACATAGCCTAATTCTCTTTTTGATATGAAATGTTAGTTAAGTTTACGTGCCACTAAGCTTTATGCTTAGCGATAGTTTGTTACTATCGTAGGTGGTGCTCCGAAGGAGACTTAAGGATGGTCAATTGAGGTACACTATTTGGAAGCTTAGATGAAAATCACATTTGCATAAGCATGTTCATTTTTCATACTTTTGGGGACATATACGTGATCCATGTGACACACTTAGGTATGCACTTTTGAAACTTGTTCATATGGGCCTATTTTTGCCACTAAATTTTTGTAAATATTTTATCAACTAAATTTCTGCTGAACGTTGAGGTATGAAATTTGCTTTTTTTTTCGTTAGTGGCATCCTCCCAAAAGGGGGTGCTACACATTGGACTCGAGATATTATATGACCCAGGCAGGGTTATCAGCCCCAGAAGACTCTAGCATCTTCAGGTAGCCGAGGTGGTGCATCTTTGAGAGGCAGTGCTCACCCAGGCCATAGTGGTCTACAGATTTTTAGAGGTGGGTCCAAGGTCTTAGAGTTCGAGAGGTGGATCACAGTCTTGTTGTGGTGGGGCTTAGTGTTATTCGTTCCTAGGTAGACCCGAGAGGAATGGCTCAGATGCTGTCATTCCAGGTACTATTTCTATACAACATAAAGCAACGTCTGTATTATTTGATCCTGGATCCATTTATTCATATGTGCCTGCATATCATGTTGTTGGTTGGGACTTGACATATGATAGTATAGCGACACCTATTCATGTGTCTACTCTAGTCAGAGATTCTATTGTGGTTGATCGAGTCTGTTATGGTTGATCGAGTCTATAGGTCGTGCTTGGTTACTTTTATGGGTTATGACACATTGATAGACTTGATGATACTTGATATGGTGGATTTTGATATTATTTTGGGTATGACCTGGCTTTCTCCTTATTATGCGATCTTGGACTGTCATGCCCAGACAGTCACTTTAGCCATGTCGGGCATTCCTATACTTGAGTGGAGGGGTACTCATAGTCCCACTCCGAAGAAGATTATTTTCTTTCTTCAGGCCAAGAAATTAGTCAATAAGGGGTGTTTGGCTTATCTGGCTCATTTGCATGACACTACTATTGCATCTCCACCCCTTGAGTCCATTGCTCTTGTGAGCGAGTTCGCGGAGGTATTCTCACCTGATCTGCCGGATATGCCACCCGATCGCGATATTAACTTCTGTATTGACTTGGATTCGGGCACCTGCTCCATTTCTACTCCACCATATCGGATGGCACCCGCTGAGTTGAGAGAGCTTAAGGAGCAGTTACAGGATTTATTGAGCAAGGGGTTCATTAGACTGAGTGTCTCCCTACAGGGTGCTCCTATGTTATTTGTGAAGAAGAAACATGGATCGATGAGGATGTGCATCAATTATGGCCAGTTGAACTAGGTTACTATTCATAACAAGTATCCTATGCCTCGTATTGATGACTTATTTGACCAGCTTCAGGGAGCTTCAGTGTTCTCGAAGATTGACTTCCATTCAGGCTACCATCAACTGAAGATTAGGGTTGAGGATATTCCGAAGATAGCTTTTCGAACGAGATATGGGCATTATGCGTTTCTGGTGATGTCATTTGGACTTACCAATGACCCAACTGCTTTCATAACTTTGATCAATGGCATCTTTAGGCCATATCTTGATTTCTTTGAGATTTTTTTGTTGATGATATCTTGGTATATTCCAAGAGTAGAGAAGAGCATGAGAGTCATCTCTGCACTGTACATAAGTTGTTGAAGGAGAAAAGTTTGCTTGCTAAGTTTTCAAAGTGCGAGTTTTCATTGGAGTCTATGGCATTCTTGAGCCACATTGTGTCAAAAGACGGGATCATGATTGATCCGCAGAAGATTAAGGCTGTGATGGATTGAGCAAGGCCCACTTCTATGACCAAGATCCGTAGTTTTGTGGGTTTGTCCTGCTACTACCGCCGATTTGTGAACAATTTTGCATCGATTACTTCGTCATTGACTAGATTGACTTAGAAGGATGTTCCTTTCCAGTGGTCCGATGATTGTGAGGACATCTTTCAAAAGCTCAAGACCCTTTTGACTTCAGCCCCAATTCTAGCGTTACCCGTGGAGGGTTAGGATTTCGCAGTTTATTGTGATGTATCCCATGTGGGTTTGGGTGCTGTTGCGATGTAGGAGGATAGAGTCATAGCCTATGCTTCTCGTCAGTTAAATATCCAATTACTTTACCCATGATTTGGAGTATTTTGATGTGGTCTTCGCTTTGAGATCTGGGGGCATTACTGGTATGGGGTCTATTGTGAGGTTTTCACCGATCACCGTAGCCTTCAACACGTCTTTACCCAGAGAGATCTTAATTCCAGGCAGCACCGATGGATGGAGCTCCTGAAGGACTATAACGTCTCTATTCTTTATCATCCAGGGAAAGCCAATGTTGTTGCTGATTCCTTGAGTTGGAAAGCCACGAGTATGGGGAGTTTATCCCGTTTGGTTGTTTTCAAGCATCCGTTGGCCATGGAGGTTCAGAATCTGACTAACAATTTCATTCGTCTTGATATTTCAGCCCCAGGATAAGTTTCACCTTGTGTAGAGGCGAGATCGTCCTTCATTATATCAGATCAAGACTCATCAGTTTGAGGATGCACAGTTGAGCAAGCTTCGAGATAGGGTTCTGAGGGGTGAGGCCAAGAAGGCCCTGATTGATTCTGAGGGTAGTTTACGGATTAAGGGGTGCGTGTGCGTTACTCGAGTTGGTGACTTGATTCATTTGATTTTGACTAAGGCCCATAGCTCTCGATATTCTATTCACCCGGGAGTGACTAAGATGTATCAGTACTTGAGGCAACATTACTGGTGGCATCGCATGAAGAGGGGTATAGCTGATTTTGTGGCTAAGTGTGGTAATTGTCAGCAAGTTAAGTATAGGCACTAGTGACCCGGTGGTGTACTTCAGAGGAGGCCCATTCCCGATAGGAAGTGGGAGAGGATTACTATTGTTTTTGTTGTGGGTCTTCTGAAGACTCTGGCTAAGTTTGATTCGATTTGGGTGATAGTTGATCGATTGACTAAGTCCATTCATTTCATTCCAGTTTAAGTTTCTCATTCAGCGGACATTTTAGCCAAGTTGTACATTCGTGATATTACAACATTGCATGGCGTTCCCATTTTTCTATCATATTTGATCGGGGTACTATCTTCACGTCCCATTTCTGGTGAGCTTTTCATGATGAGTTGGGTACTCGAGTGAATCTTAGTACGATTCCTTTCCATCCCTAGACTAATGGACACTCCGAGCGGACCATGCAGGTGCTCGAGGACATGTTGAGGGCTTGCGTTATATACTTTGGTGGTCATTGGGATCAATACTTGTTGTTGGTAGAGTTTGCGGATATCAATAGTTATCACTCGAGTATATACATGGCGCCTTTTGAGGTTTTGTATAGCAGGAGATGTAGATCTCTAGTTGGTTGGTTCGATGCATTTGAGGTTCGACCTTGGGGTACGGATCTTTTGAAGAGTCTCTTGAGAAGGTGAGGGTCAATCAGGCCAAGCTTGTGGCAGCTCAGAGTCGACAGAAGATGTATGTGGACCAGAAGGTCTGAGATTTTGTTACACCCCGTACTTCTGAAGAAGCCCTTGTTAAATTTAAGTGTAAGTATGTCGAGCTATGGCTAAGTAAAATAACTTTGGGATATATGAAGCGAAGCATTATTAAGTATATTTTATGAGTAAAGGATGTATATAAGGAATACCGGAAGATCCTATAAGGAAATGAGTAGAAAAAATTGAGTAGTATGACTTTGGAGAAAAGATGGGCAAGGTTTCGTACGATAATTCTGGTCCAACTTGGGGAAGGAATATCTTTTAGAGTATGAGGAGTTTTGAGGTGAAACAAAAGCTTAAAATGAAGTTCGTCGAGTCTAGTTTCCAATGCAACAAATCACTCATCAATAGGACATCTGAGTAGAGAATTATGGATGTTACAAGTTCGGCTGACAGAACAGAAATGCGTGCTATAATGCTACTACAGTAACAGCAACAGTACCGCGTGCTACAGTGTGCTACAGTGACCCCCCGAATTTGAACCAATATAAAAGGTACTTGCTCCCTCTTTTTTCAGCAAAAACCTCTTCCACACTGCTCTAAAATCCTCTAGAAATTTCCCCAACTCCTAAACTCAAATTTCAAGCCTAAATGAACTATAATTCCCGAATTTCGATCCAGGCAACGTATAGTTGCGAGTATAGAATCGTATGGAGACGCGTGTGGTTCAAATTTAAGGTGAAAAAAATGAAGATATAGGGATATTATCTGGATTAAGTTATGAATCTCCTGTTATTAATGATAATTTTGGTTTATTTACGGAGATAGAACCGTTAAACAGCTGTAAAATAATTCTATTGGTGGAGATATAGATAAATATTATATGGGAGGTTTTATGGAGTATTTGGTATTGAGAATAACATGGTTGATGTTGGTCTTGTTGTTGTTGTTGGTTACTGAATTGTAATTTCAGGCTAGGCATATAAACAGGGGAGATGCTGCCTAAATTTCGGCAGCTTCTAAAGGGATTTCATTAAAAGGCTTAGGACAAGCATATGACGATAAGCCTAACAACAGCATGAATGGGTTTATATGTAGATTACGAGACTGCGAATGATCTTATTTAGCCTGCACAAGAAGTAAGTTGGAAAGTCAAGAAGCAAGATTCCAGGTATGTTAAGGCTTTCCCTTTCTTTCACTTTGGCATGATCCTATGGCATGAGTGAACAACGTGTAATCGATTCTCCACATTACTCTACTCTTAGAAGTACTAGGAGTATCCCAGTTCTTGATGATCTTGTACCCCTCTATTACGATTGTTCCTTCTGTTCATGGGTCCTGAGTTTTATATCATGATTAAGTTAGATCACATTTATGCATTGCATTCATTTACATATATGCATATTGACCCGTGACCAGAAGGCGTTATATACGCGTATATTATGTATGTATGTATATATACGCATGGCTGAGGCGTTATTTACGCATTACCACCTGATCAGCTGGTGCACAGTAATGATGATTATGATGCCTGAAGGGGCTGCCAGAAGGGGCCTTTATGCTATTATGCCCGAAGGGGCCATTATGTTATTATGCCCGAAGGGGCCGATATGGGATAGGGATCGAGCTGAACGTTCCTCGGCACTATGACCTATGCATATCATACGCCCTCAGAGGCATTTTCAGTAAGAATATGCATTCATACAAGTATGTTCAGATAGTCATACATATAGATGCATTCATACGTATATGTTCGGACGATCGTAACATACGTATATATTCGGATTAGTCGATTTAGTTTATGAGTTTCAGATTGTCTTCATGACTCCTATGTGTATGTTACTCTTCTGCCCTACATACTCGGTACATTTTTCGTACTGACTCCCCTATTGCTCGGGGGGCTGCATTCATGCCCGCAAGTACAGATCAACAGATGGACAGAACTCCTCAGTAGATAGTACATGACATCCGCTGATGGTGAGCTCCCTTTTGTTCGGAGTTGCTAGGTCTATGTGTGGTGTTTCTTTTCTGTTTATGGACGATGAGTGATCCGGAGCCCTGTCCTGCCCATGACTCAGTTATGCTTCTTTAGACGCTTGTAGGCACATGCACAGTACAGTCAGTTAGTCCGTGGCCCTATGGCCCATCTGTCACGACCCAACCCCGTAGGCCATGACTAGTGCCCGACCTGGACACCCGTATACATACCTATCAGATATAGTCAAACTGACACAAGTACATAATGAAAATTTCTTTTTCTGTTATATCCCGTATTTTGCAAGTTGGAATATTTTAAGTTGGATTGCGACAAGTTGTGGATAAGACTTTTAATTTCCGATTTTGTTTTTGTTTTAATGCACAAGTTGCATATTCATCTTTTCATTGGTATGGAGTGTTAAGGGTAAATTTGGAATAAGGAAAAGTTTGGGATGTTGAATAAGTTATACAGATTGTATGGAGTTTTGGACATATCCGGGTATGCAAATAAAGAGATCGGTATATAAAAGTTTTAGGTCTCGAAATAATTTCCGCGGATGAACGATGTGTGTGGACTCACAAGAGGGTAATTATATATCGCTACAGATCTTGCTATAGTGACTTCGGGCGAAATTTTATAAAGGGGCTTAACCCCTCATTTTCAGCCAAAAAAAATCAGACCAAAATCATCCCAAATATTCTAGAAAATTCCTCAACCTTTCACCACTAACTTTTAGCCCGAAATCAGGTATAATTCCCAAATTTCGATCCAGACAGCGTATAGTTGCGACTTCAAAACTGCGTATTGAGGCTTTGTGGCTTAAGTTCAAAGGGGAGGAGTAAATATATAGCATTATTATCGAGGGAAAGGTATGAATCTCTTTCTATTTGTGTTAATATTGGTTTATTTACGGAGAAGGAGGTTGTAAAATCGTTATAAAATGGTTCTGTGATGGAAATATGAGACAAACACCATATGGAATGTTTATGAAGTATTTTGAAGTTGGAAATATTATGGTTAATGTTATGTTGGTTATGGGATGATTTGGAAGTTTATGCGAATTTTATGTAATTTTTATACTTATGAGAATTGCCTTGTTAATGTGCGGATTAATGGTGCAAATTATGAATTTGGAAGGGAAGAATGTGTTTAGTGTTGTTCTCGGGTTTGGAGACAATTTCGGGTGAGTTGGGATATGGTTTTGGTTGTTTGGAAAAATTGTGTGAATTGTCTAAAGCGTTCTTGAATATTGTCCGTATGGTTTTGGATTAGTAATCGAATGTATAAACGTTGATATTGGTTTGAATGTGAGTGAGGGAAGTAAGTATGTCGGAATATTATGAATCTTTGTGAAGTTATGTAAAAAGAGCTACTAATGTTAGAAATGCATTTTGAATTGATTGTTGATGTTGTAGTTTGGTTGTTGGTATTGTTGTTGATGATTTGGCCGAGTTGAAATCTCGGGGTTGGTGTATTTACAGGGGAAATGTTGCCCAATTTTCTGCAGAATTTGGTATTCGTTTGGAATCGGGTTCCTAAATGCTCTTAGCTAATATTTGATTCTTAATGGCATATTGTAGAGCTTGGGAAGTTCGCGACGTAAGATTGGATTAGCTTCGAGAATAGACGAGGTATGTGAAGCTTACCCTTCTTTTCTTTTGGCATGTCTTAGACGGGATTAGGGTATGACATGATTTGTGCCTCGGGGTAACTCCATTCGTAAATTTTGAGTATGTTTGTGATTCGTATTTGCTTTGATGTTGGCATCCTTAGTATGGTCCGTATGTCTTGGATATGATTGAGTTTGAAATGTTGCGTAAGCGATTCTTATATGTTTCTTGATATTCGTATCCTTAATGCGGTCGAGTTATGATCCTTACGTCTTTTGTATCATTAAAATTTCTAAAGTTGCAAAAGAGTTATATTTTCAAAAGAGTTTTGTTTTCAAAAGAAATATGTTCCTAAACGATTTCGAAACTACGAATGACCGTAACTTTCAAAGAGAGAGCTCGGATCGCTTTGATTTCTTCGCAAATGATTTCATGACGAGTAAGGACTTAAATTTTTATAGGCGGGCCGGATTGGGTTGACGCTCGTCCGTGGGTCCCGCGACTTTTCTATGTTGGTTTTAAATGACCTATTTTTTAAAAAGGGACTTAATACGACCACTTTTCCGATCCCAAGCATGATTATTTATTTATCTGTTGAGTTGAAAATAAGGGTTTTATGCCTATGATTTTGATACGCAACTATGGTTTTTGAAGTTCGGTTTGATATGCTTCCGAGAGAGATTCGGAAGAAAACCTGATTTGACTACTGTTTTGGTTTGAACTAATAGTTCGCTTTGGTTATTCGGTTGAGTTTGAAATGATGATTTGTATGATTATGGTTACTTACGATCTGCTCGTGCGTTCTGTTATTACCTCTTTCACCGGATCCCGGGCCGGTATATGATCGTGCGCACTATGATATACTCTGGTGTTATGCTGTGTTACGGTTCCCGAGACCTCGCCATAGGGCCGGGTTCCGTTTATGGAGTTATCTTTGTGATATGGCTTATGATATGTTGTGATGGTGTGTTATGTTCGGGGTTGTACGGAGATTTGAAACTTACGGTGTTATCTCGTGTTGTGGCGCCGGATAGGGTGGCGACCACGTTCGTCCACGGTCCCACTATGGACCGTATATGATATGTGATGATGTATGGTGATATGATGAGTACGTTTACCGATGGTGGGGCAAACCCAATGGTGGGGCAAACCCAGTGGTGGGGCAAACCCAATGATGAGGCAAAATTCCACATTGGTTTAGGCAAATCCCACATTGGTTTAGGCAAATCCCACATTGGTTTAGGCAAATCCCACATCGGTTAATGTTATCTCGTATGACAGGATATGATGTGTACGGTATGAGTATGATGATTATATGCGTATGTCACCCAGTCCCATTATGGGCCGGATACGATTTGTGTTTCAGATACAAGCCTTTAGTATTCCGGTTATTGTGCTCACTTTTTGTATTTCTTACTTCGGTTAAGGCCTCGATTGATGTATGCTATGCTTTACATGCTCAGTACATATTTCGTACTGACCCCCTTTCTTCGGGGGCTGCGTTTCATGCCACGCAGGTACCCACGGATGAGTAGGTGATGTTAGCAGAAGATGTTCCAGCTGGATTGGCGAGTTCCATTTCTTCCGGAATGTCGCCGAGTCCGAGTGCTTGTATGGTATCCGAGATGTTAGTAGAGACTTTGCGACGTTGTCGAGTGTATGATATGTCGTCTGTTTGTAAGCGGCTATGTAAGCCGGTGTGTTTGTATGCATTACGCTACCGATGTGTTTGGCAAGCGGCTATATAAGCCGAAGTGCTTTGTTGTGCCTTATATTACAGTTTTCATACGATTGCAGATTTTATTTGATTTGAAAAAAAAAAAAAAAACGAAAGGCATGTTTGTTTTCTGAAAAATTTTCAATACGTGCGTATGTTATGTTTTGTGGGCCCAGTATGGTTATGAGTATTACGATAGTCAGCGGGTTCGCTCGGCCCTAGGTAAGGGTCGGGTGCCCATCATACCCTATCGAAAATTAGGGTGTGACATTTTCACAAACAAACATGCCTTTCATCTTTGTCAAAACAAATAAAACTAGCATCGTATGAAATCTGTAAACATATGAAGTTCGTAGCATAAGGCATAATAATACATCGGCTTACATAGCCGCTTACGAAACCGACATAACATACACACGACACTGTCTGCAAAGTCTCTACCATAACTTCGGATACCAAACAAAATCACTCTGACACGGCAGCATCCGGAGGAAATGGAGCTCGCCAATTCAGCTGGAACATCTTCTGCTAACATCATCTATTCATCTGAGGGTACCTGCGCGGCATGAAACGCAGCCCCCGAAGAAAGGGGTCAGTACAAAATATGTACTGAGTATGCAAAGCATGAAATACAGAAAACGAAGTCACAACCGAAGCCAGGAGTACGGAAAGTGCACAATAGCCAAAATACCAAGGTACTTGCATTTGAAACGCAAATCGTACATCAGAGGTACAAAAGACAAATATACTAATCCTAATGCCAAAATGCTTATTTCCGAAATACAAATCATACATATACATACCGTAGCACATCATAACATCATAACTTATCATATGAGCTGACTTTAACCGATGTGGGATTCACCAATGTGGGATTTGCCTAAACCAGTGTGGGATTTGCCTAAACCAATGTGGGATTTGCCTAAACCAATGTGGAATTTTGCCTCATCATTGGGTTTGCCCCACCATTGGGTTTGCCCCACCACCGGCTCTGATACCGAACAGAACCATATTCCAGAATCCATACACATAACATATAACGTAGCATATATATACACAGCACCCGGCCAAAAGGGGCTCGGCGTACCGGACACATCACAGCACCATAATATATACGCGGTTCCCGACCGAAAAGGGGCTCGGCGAACCGGACACATCATACTTCAGAATACGCATCGGTAAATCAGACCATCATATCATATCAGACTTCGTATCACATCATGTTTCGAAATACACATCATATTTCAAAATGCAGCATAGTGCGCACGATAACATAACCGGCCCGGGACTTGGCGAAAAATGTAAACAGAATGCACGAGCGAGTAATCATGAGTAACCAAATACGAGCTTTAAAAACATTTTTAAAGACTTAATAGGTTAATCAAAACACACCATAATTAGTAAAACCAAAAGCAGAGTCAAATCGCATTTTCATCCGAATATCACTCGGGAACATATCAACCCTAACTTCAGAAATCATAGTCACGTATCAAAATCACTTACATAAAAATCCTTATTTCAAACTCAACCAATAAATATATAATCATACTCGGGGGTCGGAAAGGTAGTCATATTAAGTTCTTTTCAAAAATTCGTTAGCACTATACAAAGAAAAGTCGCGGGACCCACGGACGAGCGTCAACCCAATCCGGGCCCGCCTATGGAAATCATAGTCATTATACGTCTTGCAATCATTTTCGAGCATATCAAAGCCATCCGGTTCTGTCTGTGAAAGTTACGGACGTTCGTAGTTACAAAACTCTTTTGAAAACAAAACATTTTTTTTATGCAACATTTGAAAACCAATCATACAAAGACATATAAACCATAGCTTGACCATATGAGGATGTCAACATCAAGAAGCAATTTAAGCATAATAAACATGCTCGGACTTTAGGAATAGAATTGTCACGACCCAACCCCGTAGGCCGTGACTAGTGCCCGATCCGGGCACCCAAACGCATCTATCGAACGCTATCTCAAATTATATCAAACACACCCAAGTATCCAACCGGGGCCGACAAGGCTATATTTCAAATTTAGATGATTTCCAAAAAAATTTCGGCAGAGTTTCCTTTGTTTTACGGACTACCCAGAATAACCCGCACGCGAGTAAAATACCAACAAAGGCCACACAGGGCCAACAACACAACCTATATACATATGCGGACCGGCCGCCGCGGCGAATGGGATCGCCCAAACACAACATATACATACGCATCTGTACAGCACGACCCTAACCCACAAACATGTCCACAGACCTCTAGACAGACAGACGGAATCATATGACGGGACAGGGCCCCGCCGTACCCCTGAATAAATACATACATATGTAACAGAAAATGTATATACCAAAATATATGAGCTCCGGAAAAAGGAGGACTCCCAAAAAGCAGGGTAGATGGCCTAGCGGGTGGATCCTCAAACGATGCGCAGCTGCGGGCATGAAACGCGGCCCCCGAAGAAAGGGGGTCGACGGAATATGTACCGAGTATGTAAAGCACAGAACACGGTAAGTAGGAACATAACCGAACTAGACCGTATCGCAATAAGTATAGAACTTAGGAAATCAAAACTTACCTGTGAATCGTATATCATATATATCCTTATCATATCATCAAGTCATTATGCACATATAACGTACCCGGCCCTCCGGGGAGGGGCTCGGTAAATAAAGTCATGTAACCATCATGTATAGTAATCATGTAAGCATGTAATCATATGCATATGCCGTACCCGGCCCTCTAATGAGGGACTCGGTGAGTAGGATTATCAAATGCCATCCTGGCCGCCATCCCCATACCATCACATCATCAGATCATCATATATGTATTTATATAGCGTACCCGGCCCCTCTAGTGAGGGACTCGGTGAACAATGCAATGAGACTGTGCACGATTTCATACCCGGCCCGGGACTCGGTGAAAGACGTATTAAGCTTGCACGAGCAGAGTAGTGAGAATACCATATGCAATATAAAACATACAACAATCTTACAGAGACTCGAAGGCGAAGAGCACGGATGACGGATCTCATAGCGGACTTTTAATAATAGTCGAGCATAAGTCTTTCGGATGTCGAAATATTTCATATCGAATAATCTTTCGGAGTAATTGCAATTTCCAACGTAGATCATAGGACTCAAGTAAATAAATGTAACAGTTATTTTGTAGAAATTAGAAAGGTAGCTAAACTTTCCTTAGTTTTTATTTTCAAGAAGTTCAAGCGGAATGATAGGGAAAAATCCGGACAAGGTGGCGTATGTAAATTACACGTGTCAAACTTCATAACGTCATTTATGGGTATTTTTAGGTGATCGGATTTTATTTGCACAAGTTTTAGAGGTTAACACAATTTTTCTAACTATTCACACAATAACCATTCAATTCTACTGAATGAAGAAGGAGCGTTTCTAGACGTAGATTCCGGAGAGTGGAGTTGTCCCCAAGGTCCAAATTCGAGCCTAGTACATCTAAGACATGCCAAGAGAAGAAATGGGAGAGCTTTACATACCTTATTCGTCCTTTACGCTCGTCCAACTTCAAATCCCGTTTCGCCCAAAATCTACAAATGGTCATAGTTGCCAAACATTACTAGAGGCCTTTTTGGAATGCAATCTTAACTCAATATTTGTCTACCGAAGTTTGGGCAAAGATCTCCCCTATAAGTTTGCCGCCCCGAGAATATGACTCGGCCAATTTCAACACAACCAAACCAACAACCAATTACAACATCAATAATCAATTCAAGGTACGTTCCAACAAATCATACAATTTTTCCAACCCACCTAAATAATATCCCAACTTACCCGAAATTGTCTCCAAACCCGAGAACAACACTAAATACATTCTTTCCTTCCAAATTCATGAATTACACTACTAATCCACACATTATCAAAGCAATATTCATAAATGCAAAAATTTCATAAAATCCACATAAATTCCCAAGTCATGCAATAACCAACATAACATTATTCTAAATCATCAAAATTGCATTTCTCCTTATAAAATCCATAACGACGATAACGAAAATACTAACGACGATTCGTTTATTCTCAACTACACAAAGGGAGGCCATTCGGCCAACACCCTCCATGCACTCTTCATCATTTCATTCATTTTAGCATACAACAACACCTAGACATGCTAACTAGGATCAATTCATCATATTAAACACAATGTTCCATGTACACGGCCATATACCCATGCACACGGCCTCCACTTCCCATGCAAGTTTTTCATGAATTTCCTCCTTTTTGGCATACTACAACACACATAGGCCATTCATAACACATAAAAACTAGATTAGAACTCACCTTCCTTCTTAACTCTACAAGTTGGCTAAGGTCGCAAACGATGAAAACGAGCGCTCTATTGATCCAAACAACCACTCCACGTTGATAAGCACCCTCCAATTAGTATGTTTGCTTGAAGAAACAATTTTTTTGATGGCTTGATCTTGGCCTTGCTACTATGGCCGAACCCCTTAGTTTTCTCTCTTCTCTTGTTTTCTTGATTTTTCTAGAATTGGAAATGGTGGAAAGATGACTAATTTCCTTCATCTTTGCTACATATATTGAGCGACCATGTGGCCTTGGCCCACACCTTAAGTGGCCGGCCACATGTCCTCACAAATCATGAAATGTTTAATTTTTTTCTTAATTCATTTTTGGCCCCCAAGTTCCTAAATATTCCATGTCAACAAAATCACAACAACTTATGTCTTAAAGTGGAGCCGTGGTTCCAAGAAATCTCAACTTTGTATCCCGGAATAGTCTTTCCCTTAGCTTATCAGGGTTGACTCGAATTATCCCGACGTACGAAATACGGGATATAACATCCTTCCCCCCTTTAGAACATTCGTCCTCGAATGTTCAACTAGTCTTATAAAGTCAAATATAGGTTTCGGGGGTTTCCTTGGTTGCCGTAGTATACAGTCTCATTTCACCGATGGTATTCCTCCAGTCACATCTTTTCCCTCATTATTCCGCCACAATACTTTACGAAGGCCACGTCTTTAGTGCGCAACATGCCTACCTTATAACAAGGTAGCAAGGTCCAAGACACCCCTCGCACTAACTCCTCCTCCTCGTCGACTCTTGTTACGCCTTTCGCGGAGCACATAAGTTCCTTCGCTTTTGGTAGCCAACTACTCTGATCATGTCGCTTAAACCCATCTTTTACTCAACTTGTAGTACTCCAAACACATTGCCTCGGGTCATCTCTTATCTCTAATTCCACTCTGCTACCACCCCTTTATTCAGGTCTTGCTTCCATTCCGACCACGCATTGTGTGGCAGTCAGAGGTACTCAATTTAGCCCAAAACACTTAGCATGACTTCACTAATCCTTACGCCTTACTTAGTCGCCATCTTATCTCCCGCCCAGTATCGAAATAGACACTTTGGTCCCATCATAGTCACATCCTACTTATCTCGATAAGAACCCTTGCCAACAGGTTGGTATCCGCACTAATCGCGTCGTGGCATTAATTGTCTTCATCTTGCACTTGCGTTCCTCGCATCCGCTTCCCCCCTTTAGGGGTGTACTCATCTTGTTACTTGATTATATTCGCCTTACGCCTACATTTTCCTCTCTCGGTCAGACCGCATTTCTATTTCAGTGTTCCGATCCCTCTTACTATTTATCCGCTTACTTCCTTTCTCTTTTCGATATCACTATGCCAGTACTTCCCAAGTCTACCCTATAGCTGAAACGATATCAGATTATCTTATGACCTTCATGCCATTCATTTTTCCTTTCACTTGAACTCTGTTGTTCTGTCCGATTGTTGCCTCCCGTATACTATCACGTTAATTACCGGAATACGTTCACCCGCTAACATAGTCATGCACGGGGTATCACGCGCTTTTGATGCACACATATAACTATCAGCATCTCACTCACAAAAGACCTCCTAGCACTTACTCAAACTGGTGTTAACTCTAGTGCCGTAAGGCACCTTCTTTTTCTTTACCCGATACAATCCGCTTCGGACTACACGACCTCCTCGGATTTCCGCCTACTCAGGATATTCTAGATCCCTTTAGACTACTCTAGCCTCCCATTACTTCTTATGACTAAAGTTGTGAAACTTTCAGAAACTTCCCAGGGGGTCACCCATCTTGGAATTTCCCTTACTCTCGCACGCTTAACTTCGGAACCACAACGAAATACAGAGCTCTAACGTTAGCATAATCATGTTCAGCTGACTCCAGGACCTTCGTCACGCACTTTGGAGTAAAATAAAGTCTTGTGATTTCGGACGCCCGTGGCACAATTACCGTTTTGCCCCTCTCTCGCTTTTACCTATTCACGGTCACTAATGGGTATTACCACTTTCCATCCTAGACTCCCGGGTCCATAATAACAATAAACATTCCTTAACTATCATTGTTTATCAATACTAGATTACTAACCCTCAGGTTTTCCATCTACCGCTATTACGCAACAATTATATCACAGATACGCACATGTAAGAACATAATTTCTAGTGAGGATTCATGTACCTGTAGCCGCATCCGGTGGTGCCTCCTGATCCTGCCTCCTCGTCAGAGCAAATACGCGGTTCGAAGGACCGCTGGAACTCGGGACTCCGCCGCGGCCTCTACCACGGCCCGCTGGTGCCGTGTACCCTCGCCCGCGTAGGGCGCATAGCCGGCCGAGGAGGACGAACCGCCACGGCGGCACCCGTAGGTGGACCACATCCCCCGGACCACCCCTATACGGGCACTCCTCAAAATATGGCCCCGACGGCCGCAAGAAAACAGGCACCAAAGGCGCGGCGGCATTCCCCAAAATGAGGTCTACCACAACGAGAACACGGGGCAACGTGGGGGCCTCGTCCGGCCGAATCCCTCATCCATCCGCGCCTCGGCTCCGGAGCTCGACCGCTCCGAATACCCGGTACGATCAAATCTCCCCGCCCGGGAACCGCGGGGGTGCACCGCGCTGGCCGGGTCGAACACCCGTGACGCTGCCGAGGTCGCCCGCCCTCGAACCCCCCCGAATATCCCGCCGATCTAGCCCTCTTGGGCTGGCCCCTATCGTGATCCCCGTCGGGGCCGACCCTCTCTATGTCGCTCTTCCATGCCCCGGGCATATGCTCGTGCCCGGGCGATGTCCATGCGACCGAGCGACCATCGACATACAACTATCAATCAAATAATCATCCAGCCCCATAACAAACCGGTGTACCACCGTCGGCCATGTCCGCCACAATACGAGGAGCGTATTCGGCTAAAGAATCAAACCGAAAGGCCGTACTCCCGGACGCTCCTACCATTTCGCCGCAAATGTATAAACCCGCGAACCCGGCGCGTCCGTCCTCCGGGGGTAGAAAGTGGGCAAGAAAAGCCTCGTGAACTCATCCAATACGGCCGGTGGCGCGCCCTCACCCCGGACAGCCTCCCACGACTCAAACCAATTGGCCGCGATATCGTGCACCGATACGACGCGAACTCACCGACCCGTCTCGGACGCCGACAAGTCGCAGCGTACGCCGCATCTCTCTAATAAACTCCCCGAGGGTCCTCCTCGGGTTTCGACCCGAAGAACTCGGCGGATTACGAGGTCGGGGAAATGCGAGCCCTCCGGGCCGGCCACGTCCACTTGGAAGATAATCATCTCCCGTCCCCGGCTCGGACCCCGCCCGCTACCCGGCCCGGTCAATAGCGGGTGAACAAAGATCCCTCATGGCCCTGTCCTCCGCCCCGGGCTGGGGAGCTGGAGGCTCGGGCACTCGAACCTCGGGGGGCGGGCGGGCCGCTCCTATGGGCCCCGCCGCTGGCTTCGTTCGTGCTCCTCGGACGGTGATGGGGTGGCAGAACTAGCCGACCGGGGCACAATCTCCGGCTCGGGCTGGGCATGGGCCCGAGTAACTCTCTGGGCCCGACTGGTCTCTCCTGCAACTGTAGTCTTGCCCTTCTGGGCAATTGTCGCCTTTCTCGGTGGCATCGCTGAAAACATAACAAATTATTAGAACAGAAGTCATCCTAATAATACGCTCTATCGCACGATCTAAGATCAGAAAGAAAGGCAGTATCCTAAATGTCCTGTAGCCTCCTGCTTATAGATGTGGTGCACAACACACCGATAAACAGGATTCTACTAGACACGGTCTGTGGACATTCCGAGGACTAACCGCTCTGATACCACTTTTGTCACGACCCAACCCCGTAGGCCGTGACTAGTGCCCGATCCGGGCACCCAAACGCATCTATCGAACGCTATCTCAAATTATATCAAACACACCCAAGTATCCAACCGGGGCCGACAAGGCTATATTTCAAATTTAGATGATTTCCAGAAAAATTTCGGCAGTTTCCTTTGTTTTACGGACTACCCAGAATAACCCTGCACGCGTGTAAAATACCAACAAGGCCACACAGGGCCAACAACACAACCTATATACATATGCGGACCGGCCGCCGCGGCGAATGGGATCGCCCAAACACAACATATACATACGCATCCGTGCGCACGACCCTAACCCACAAACATGTCCACATGACACTTGACATGACAGTACGGAATCATATGACGGGACAGGGCCCCGCCGTACCCCTGAATAAATACATACATATGTAACAGAAAATGTATATACCAAAATATATGAGCTCCGGAAAAAGGAGGACTCCCAAAAAGCAGGGTAGATGGCCTAAGCAGGTGGATCCCCAAACTGAGCGGCAGTACTTGCGGGCATGAAACGCAGCCCCCGAAGAAAGGGGGTCAGTACGGAATATGTACTGAGTATGTAAAGCACAGAACACAGTAAGTAGGAACATAACCGAACTAGACTGTATCGCAATAAGTATAGAACTTAGGAAATCAAAACTTACCTGTGAATCGTATATCATATATATCCGTATCATATCATCAAGTCATTATGCACATATAACGTACCCGGCCCTCCGGGGAGGGGCTCGGTAAATAAAGTCATGTAACCATCGTGTATAGTAATCATGTAAGCATGTAATCATATGCATATGCCGTGCCGGCCCTCTAATGAGGGACTCGGTGAGTAGGATTATCAAATGCCATCCCGGCCGCCATCCCCATACCATCACATCATCAAATCATCATATATGTATTATATAGCGTACCCGGCCCTCTAGTGAGGGACTCGGTGAACAATGCAATGAGATCGTGCACGATTTCATACCCGGCCCGGGACTCGGTGAAAGACGTATTAAGCTTGCACGAGCAGAGTAGTGAGAATACCATATGCAATATAAAACATACAACAATCTTACAGAGACTCGAAGGCGTAGCACAGATGACAGATCTCATAGCGGACTTTTAATAATAGTCAGAGCATAAGTCTTTCGGATGTCGAAATATTTCATATCAGAATAATCTTTCTGGAGTAATTGCAATTTCCAAAGTAGATCATAGGACTCAAGTAAATAAATGTAACAGTTATTCTGTAGAAATTAGAAAGGTAGCTAAACTTTCCTTAGTTTTTATTTTCAAGTAGTTCAAGCGGAATGATAGGGAAAAATCCGGACAAGGTGGCGTATGTAAATTACACGTGTCAAACTTCATAACGTCATTTATGAGTATTTTTAGGTGATCGGATTTTATTTGCACAAGTTTTAGAGGTTAACACAATTTTTCTAACAATTCACACAATAACCATTCAATTCTACTGAATGAAGAAGGAGCGTTTCTAGACGTAGATTCCGGAGAGTGGAGTTGTCCCCAAGGTCCAAATTCGAGCCTAGTACATCTAAGACATGCCAAGAGAAGAAATGGGAGAGCTTTACATACCTTATTCGTCCTTTACGCTCGTCCAACTTCAAATCCCGTTTCGCCCAAAATCTACAAATGGTCATAGTTGCCAAACATTACTAGAGGCCTTTTTGGAATGCAATCTTAACTCAATATTTGTCTACCGAAGTTTGGGCAGCATCTCCCCTATAAGTTTGCCGCCCCGAGAATATGACTCGGCCAATTTCAACACAACCAAACCAACAACCAATTACAACATCAATAATCAATTCAAGGTACGTTCCAACAAATCATACAATTTTTCCAACCCACCTAAATAATATCCCAACTTACCCGAAATTGTCTCCAAACCCGAGAACAACACTAAATACCTTCTTTCCTTCCAAATTCATGAATTACACTACTAATCCACACATTATCAAAGCAATATTCATAAATGCAAAAATTTCATAAAATCCACATAAATTCCCAAGTCATGCAATAACCAACATAACATTATTCTAAATCATCAAAATTGCATTTCTCCTTATAAAATCCATAACGACGATAACGAAAATACTAACAACGATTCGTTTATTCTCAACTACACAAAAGGGAGGCCATTCGGCCAACACCCTCCATGCACTCTTCATCATTTCATTCATTTTAGCATACAACAACACCTAGACATGCTAACTAGGATCAATTCATCATATTAAACACAATGTTCCATGTACACGGCCATATACCCATGCACACGGCCTCCACTTCCCATGCAAGTTTTTCATGAATTTCCTCCTTTTTGGCATACTACAACACACATAGGCCATTCATAACACATAAAAACTAGATTAGAACTCACCTTCCTTCTTAACTCTACAAGTTGGCTAAGGTCGTAAAACGATGAAAACGAGCGCTCTATTGATCCAAACAACCACTCCACGTTGATAAGCACCCTCCAATTAGTATGTTTGCTTGAAGAAACAATTTTTTTGATGGCTTGATCTTGGCCTTGCTACTATGGCCGAACCCCTTAGTTTTCTCTCTCTTGTTTTCTTGATTTTTCTAGAATTGGAAATGGTGGAAAGATGACTAATTTCCTTCATCTTTGTTACATATATTAAGTGACCATGTGGCCTTGGCCCACACCTTAAGTGGCCGGCCACATGTCCTCACAAATCATGAAATGTTTAATTTTTTTTCTTAATTCATTTTTGGCCCCCAAGTTCCTAAATATTCCATGTCAACAAAATCACAACAACTTATGTCTTAAAGTGGAGCCGTGGTTCCAAGAAATCTCAACTTTGTATCCCGGAATAGTCTTTCCCTTAGCTTATCAGGGTTGACTCGAATTATCCCGACGTACGAAATACGGGATATAACAAGAATTACCCCCGAAGCTCATAACGTATCATAACTTAGCCATATCTAAGACATGCCAAAAGAAGGAAAGGTAAGCTTTACATACCTCATTTGCTTCCTAAGCTAATCCGAATTCAAATCTTGACTTCCCAAAATCTACAACAATGTCATTAGACACCAAACATCAGTCACAAGCGCTTAGAAATCCAATTCTAAGTTAGCATTTCATTTACAGAAATTTAGGCAGCATTTCCCCCTGTAAATTCAACACCCCGAGAATTCAACTCGGCCAAATATCCAACAACAATACCAACAACCACATCAACAATATCCATAAGCAATTCCAAACGCATTCTAACATTAATAACTCCTTTCTACATAATTCGACAACATTCATGCATATTCAATTCAACTTCATACATTCAAACTAATATCAACGATCGCATATTCAAATACCAATCCAAAACCATTCAAACACGATTCAAGAACATTTCCAACAATCCGCACAATATTTCAAACAATCCAATTGATGCTCTACTCCACCCGAAACCTCAAATTTCCATAAGAACAACAACAATACATTTTCTTCCTTCCAAATTCATAAAATATAACAACAATCCACACTTTAACAACATTAATCTCATAAATACAAGAAACTATATTAAGATCACATTAGGTTCCAAAACAGCCCACAAACGATTGTAACCTCAATTTGAACCATTAAACTTTCCTTTGCATCATTGAATCCACAACACAACGATCCAAAACACCAAATAAAATTAAGTCTTCACTTCTACACTACACTACACATACACGGCCACAACACAACAATTACGACTTCAACTTGAATCATTCAATACCTTCATTTTCATCACATAATCCATGACAACAACAACCAAAATACTAAGTCAAATCAATTCGCCATAACCTACCAAAAACAGCCCCTATACGGCCACAACATCACACACATAAATTTCATGATTTTCATCCATTTTTGCATACTACAACAACACCCAAACATGCTAAATACAATTAATTCATCCTTCCAACACACCACTATATGCACACACACACAAACACACACACACACACGGCTATACTTCAACATCCATATTTTCATTCATTTCCACACTCCACAACATGCACAAATCATCCATAACATATAAAAACAAGATTAAACCTTACCTTTTCCTCTTATCTTCACAACTTGGCTAGGGTTGTGCTTGCAAGAATAAAGGCTTTACTTGCTCCAACAACTACTCCATGTTGATAAGTGACCTCCAAACGAGTGGAAAAGCTAGAAGAAAATATTTTTTGCTCAAGATTTTTGGTCTCGTTTTTTTTCTCTGGCCGTTTCTCCTTCTCTTTTTTCTTCATTTTTCTTGAAGTTTCTAGAGATGAAAATGATGAAGATGACTTAAGTTTTCATCTTTTGTGTCCATATAAAGTTTACACATGTGGCCCTATGGCCCACACCCACACATGGCCACATATGGCCATTTTCATGAAATATAAAGTTTCCAAAATTTCACTTCTAGCCCCAAATTCTCATGAAATGTCCAACTTTCCATAATTCACTTTTAACCCCAAATTTTTTTCTTATTCCAAATTTACCCTTAACGCTCCATACCACTAAAAAGATGAATATGCAACTTATGCACTTTTAACAAAATCGGAAGAAATTACAACCTTGTCCTTAACTTATCATGATTAACTCGGATTATCCCAAGGTACAAAATATGGGATATAACATGAAGAGATCGGCTTCAGATAGTGGGGGTGCTAAGAAAGCCCCTAGAGTATCTCCAGGACCACAGGCTCCAGGGCCCAGCGGGAGGAGCCTCAGTTATTCTATTGAGACTGATCCCTCAGAGGACCCAGCGACGATTCCTCTGGAGTTCTTGACTCCCAGGGAGGAGGACCCCCCCAGAGGACAGCTATGACACAGATCCGTCTGAGTATTCATCGGGGACACCGGAGGAGGAGATTCCCGAGACCGTACCAGTTGCTCCTATGGTGGAGCACTACGTCAGACCAGCCTCCTCGGTGAGTGTTACAGATTACTCCAGCCCCCTATCCTGGTTGTCGGTAAACCAGGAATTGCCCGGTTATCTATATCCTTTGGGCTCAAATGAGGGAGACGACGAAGGCCAGACGAGCAGGTGGCGGGTAGACGACGATGGAGGGAGTACACTTCACCTTATAGTCCACCGCATCAGACCGGAGATCGATCGGCTTCATGGGCATATGAGTCCTTATTGGGATTTTCTATGTATGTGTATTTTTAT